>NC_135632.1:60705545-60918393 GCF_053574225.1 Canis aureus
GGAGACCCACTTCCGGACATGGGAATGTGGCCGAGCCAGACCTTCCACCTCAGCTGACCCTCCAGCTGAAATTCACTACAGGCGCGAGCCCCGGGTCTACACCGGGGGTCCTAAGGACATCAGCGTCCAGTTGTGTGGACGTGGCCCCACGTCCTCCCGAAGCATCACTGCAGGTTCTGAGGTGGCCGAGGCTCCTGTCACTGTGGATGCGGCCCCCAGCTTCCAGAAGACTCAACTTATGTCCTGAGGGGCCCTTTAGCTCCTGCCGGAGTGGACGTGGCGCCCCATCTTTCAGAAGCCGCCCCACATGTTCTGAGGCGGCCCAGGGGCTCCTGTCAGCGTGGATGGGGGCCCACATCTTACTGAAGCCTCCACGCGGGTCCTGAGGCAGCCCAGGGGCTCCTGTCAGGGTGGGTGCGGGCCCACAATTTCCTGAAGCCTCCCCGCAGGTCCTGAAGCGGCCCAAGGGCTCCTGTCAGGGTGGATGTAGGCCCACATCTTCCTGAAGCCTCACTGTGTGTCCTGAGGAGACCGGGGCTCCTGTCAGCGTGAATTTCAGCGTGAACGCTGCCCAATATCCCCCTGAAGACTCCGCGCAGGTTCTGAGGAGGCTGTGGCTCTTCAGCGTGGACATGTCCCCATGTCTTCCTCAGGCCTCCCCAGCACAGGCTGGCTCCTGTTAGTGCAGGCAGATGAGGCCTACTGCACATGCGTGCCCCTTGGGCGGTGCCTGGGCTTGGGCGCCCCCTGCGGGATCCTCAGGCACTACAGGAGGCTGTGCAGGAGGCCGTGCCCATCCCGGGGCCCACCTCTGCTTCCTTCCAGGCTCCAGCTATGGCCTGTTAGCTTCGGAAACGTCTGACTGAAAAGGAGCCCAACACACAGCTTCACCAAAAATACTTAAGGAGAAGGAATTGGAGCCCAAAGGACGCGAAATGAAATGTGGATCAGACTTTTACCACGTCCTGTAATCTCACTCAACCCTCTTCCACTGTGGGCGGGACTGCGGGCTGGTGCAGACACCATGGAAACAGTGTGGAGGCTCCTCCGGAAGTTACAAATAGAGCCGACCTGCGACCAGCATGTGTAAAGCCTGCAGCTCACTCCGAAGATACAGATGCAGTGAGACGTGGGACAACTGCACCCCAATGTCCACAGCAACCGGGTCCACAGTAGCCACAATGTGGGAGGACCCTCGGTGCCCTCTGCCAGATGATGGATAAAGAGGATGGGAGATAGATGATGGCCATAGAGAGCGGAATGGTACTCAACTATCAAAGAGCAGGAAATCTTGCCATTTGCAATGATGTGGATAGAAGTAGAGGGATCACCTTAAGTGAAATAGGTCAGTCGGAAAAGAGAATGACCATGTGGTGTCATTCATAGGTGGAATTAAAAAAGCAAAGCAGATGAACATCTGTGAAGGGAAGGAAAAACAAATAAGATGAAAACAGATGCAGGAAATACAGACTCTTAATTATAGGAAACAAACTGAGTGTCGCTGCAGGGGAGGGGACGGGGGAGAGGATAACAGGGGACCGGCATGAAGGAAGGCACGTGATGTCACGAGCACTGCGGTTTTCTCCAACTGGTGAATTTCTGAATTCTTCCTCTGAAAGTATAATACACTATACGTTAATTAATTGGGTTTAAATTAAATTAAGTTAAAAAATCAGTTGTATCAGAGCACGTTTCCTTCTGGACTCTCTGTTCTGCTCCTTCAGCTTAGGCTGGGACCAACCCTCATGGGTCTGGTTTGTTTAAGTAGGCGTCAGGCCTCGTCCATGGACCAGCCCAGGGCTAGAACTCACGAACCCGAGATCAGGACCGATGGTGAGGTCAGGAGTCAGATGCTTAACCGACGGAGGCAGGCGGGGTCCCGAGGACAACACTGCTTTATCCTGTGTCTCTGTGACATCGTTTGAAATAGGAAAGTGCTGCGTCCCACTCTGTCCTGCTTCTCCAATACTGATTTGCTCTCCGGGGTCATTTGTGGGGGCGGATGGATGTTATGGGTTTTTTTTCCTATTTATAGGATCTGCCACCATGATTTGACAAGAATGACATTGAAATAGAGGGTGGCTTCAGGAACTGCGGACATTTTCACAAGATGAGGCTCCCAAACCACGAGCCCAAGATGGCCTCCCAGAGCCTGGTATGGCTCAGTGCACAAGTCTTGTGCTCCTTTGGTTCAGTCTCATTATTTATTCTCTGTGATGCTCCTGAGAAGGGAGTCACATCCGTCATTTCCTTCCTGAGTGCTCATTGTCAGGACACAGCAAGCCCCACAATAGAATAAAAACTGAGCACAGGCCAAATGCAGGAAGCCCCTATTAGAACAGATCTCAATGCCCTTGAAGGCCCCATATCAAAATGTAAACAGAACTTGAGGAATTGCTCCAGCCCTTCGGGAGTTCCCCAAGACCAGCTCTTAAAACGAAGCTAAAACCCACCTCGGGGTCCAAGTCCCTGCTCCACTGTGTCGGGTATACATGGACACAAGCTCAAGCTTGTAAATAAACCCTCGTGTGTTTGCATCAGTGTCAGCTTCTCGGTGGTTTCTCGGATTCGCAATCTTGGGCACAACAGTCTGAGATAAAAAAACAAAACCAAAAGAAGCTCGGACGCAGGTAGAGTGAACACAGGGTTCTGAGAGAAGCGGCGGAGACCCGGGGGCTTGGGAGCTCTTCTGTGGAGGCCCCAGCAGACTGGGGGGCAGGATGCTCAGCCCCAGAGCCAGAGGACCCAGACACCCCACCCGCATCCTGCCCATCAGGGCCGGGTCTCAGGGAGCAGCACAGCACCGCCTGCTGGAGCCCAGAGGCGCTGACGCCTACCCCGCCTCTGACCCCCACAGGTGCAACTCCCAGGCAGATGTGCACCTGACAATCAGCGCCAAGGCCCATGCCCAGACCCCACACAGACCATTCGCTGCACCAAGTTGTCAAACCAGAGAGGCTGCAGAGCTTCAGCTCTGCCTCAAAAGTAGAGTCTAGATTCCTTTGTAGTTTGTGCTCTTTTTTCATTTATTTTCTTTGATTCTATTTTATTAATTGCCTTATTTTAACTTTTATGTATGTACCTTATATATTTCTTATTTTTACTTTCATGGTACTTTAATTGTGTTTCATATTTTGGGATTTAGAATCTTTTAATGAGCAGGCCAAAATAATCTGGTTTTTTTTTTTGGGGGGGGGGTGGAGGACAGTTGTTACTGTTTTTCTTGGTTTTTCTTTTTCTTCCTTCTTTCTTTTCTGGAATAACTAATGAGATGGAGAAATTCTCCTCCATAAAATAACATGAGGTAGTACTCACAGCCAGGAAGTTCATCAATACACATATATGATGTCTAACTACAGTTTAAAACAATGATATTAAAGATAGCAGCTGGGCTGGAAAAAGAACACAGAAGAAAACTAGAGAATCCCTTACTGTAGAAATAAAAGAACTAAAATCTAGTCAGGCCAACGTTAAAAATGCTATAACTCTGATGCAGTCCCAAGTGGAAGCCTTAAAAACAAGAAATGTTATGGACCATAGAGGCAGATTTTGGGAACTCATCCACTTATTAAAACAATAACATTCAGGGGATCCCTGGGTGGTGCAGCGGTTTGGCGCCTGCCTTTGGCCCAGGGTGCGATCCTGGAGACCCGGGATCGAATCCCACGTCGGGCTCCCGGTGCATGGAGCCTGTTTCTCCCTCTGCCTGTGTCTCTGCCTCTCTCTCTCTCACTGTGTGCCTATCATAAATAAATAAAAAAAATTAAAAAAAATAAAAATAAAACAATAACATTCATATCTTAGGAGACTCAGAAGATGAAGAGAGAGAACAGGTGGGCCTTGCTCAGCCATTAGAAACGACAAATAACCACCATTTGCTTCAACATGGATGGAACTGGAAGGTATTATCCTGAGTGATGTAAGTCAATTGGAGAAGGACAAACATTGTATGTTCTCATTCATTTGGGGAATATAGATGATAGTGAAAGGGAATATAAGGGAAGGGAGAAGAAATGAGTGGGAAATATCAGAAAGGGAGACAGAACATAAAGACTCCTAACTCTGGGAAAAGAACTAGGGGTGATTGAAGGGGAAGTGGGCGGTGGGTGGGGGTGAATGGGTGACGGGCACTGAGGGGGCCACTTGACGGGATGAGAACTGGGTGTTATTCTGTATGCTGGCAAATAGAACACTAATAAAAAGTAAATTTATTATTAAAAAAAGAAAGAAACAAAGAGTGGCACCTGGGTTACTCAGTCAGTTAAGCTTCTGTCTTAGGCTCGGATCATGATCCAGGTCCCAAGGCAGGCTCTCTGTTCAGCTGGGAACCTGTTTCTCCCTCTCCCTCTGTCCCGCTCGCTCATGCTTTTTCTCTCCTCTCTCTCTCAAATAAATAAATAACATCTTTGAATAAAAACAATCAAACAAACCTAGAGGGAAGAGAAATCTCCCATGTAGAAGAATTTCAAACAATTTGTGCAGATTCCACCGTCAAGTTCATGAGCATATCTTCCCACTCTTATGTGTGCAATACACATAGTAACTTCCTTCTACAAAATATATTATGAGAAACTTAAAATAATAATGATAAAATTAATAATAATAATAATAATAATAATAATAATAATAATAATAAAGAATCAGTTTACTACGGAGAAAGCTGACAAACCGTACTTCAGCAAGATGATCAGAACGATGCCAAGACTGATAAATCATGTAGATGGTATCTATTCTTTATATGATATAATGAAAATGGCAGTATATCTTTGTATATAATCTACAAAAACAGTTCAATCATGAGATAAACAACAGACATGTCCCAACTGAGGGAAATTTTACAAAATACTCTACTTCTCAGAGTGTTCCAGTTCAACAAAAACAAGGAAAGGCTGAAAGACTGTCACAATCCAGAGGAGCCTAAGAAAACAGGAGGACAAATAGAATGTCATATGAGGGGTGGTAACTTAGCAAAAACTAAGGAAATCTGAATAAAGTATGGTCTTTGGTGAATGCGAATATTTTAATATTGGTTCATTAGCTAATATTTGTACCGTACTAATATAAGATATCAATAATTGGAGAAATTGAGTGCAAGTGCATGCAAATGCTCTGTACTATCTTCTCAATTTCCCTATAAATCTTTGTTTTTTTCCTAATAAATAAGATTTATTTTGAAAATTGACTTAAATGAATCAGGCTCCAAGTGTGAAGACATTTTAAGAATCGTTGAATTAACTTTTGCCTTATTCTTAAAGAGTTCCTTCGATGGGAACAAAGTAAGAATTTTATATCAGAAGGAAAGGAAAACACTTAGGAACACGTATAATGCCTCCTCAACCTGAAAAGCAGGAACGGATAATAAATAGCAAAAATCAGATAAAAATAATTCTAGTATAATAGACACCATATTGCTAGTGCATTTAAAATTAGCAATGCATAACATTTATTTCCCTGACATTTGTCTTCCAAAGAGTTCATAGTGTTTCAGTGTCAGTTGAAACAGGGGAAGAATCTCAGGGAAGAATCCTTCACATAATAATAGGACCATTGGTAATAATGTCTCTCAGTTCTTTCCAAATCCATAAAGATGATGAGTGACTGAGCTGTGAACTAAGAGAAGACATTCCCTCATCTCTCTGATTTACTTGTGTCAGAATATTTTAACCATAGTACTACGGATAGTAAATTATCCTTATTAACAGGAAATACGTCTCAGATTGGAATCTGAGCAATCAGAAGTGCAGAGAAAAAAACACTTTGACACGCTCTTCATCTTATAAAGAGAAAGGACAGCTTTTCTATGTACAAAGTCGGTTGTCAAGATAGCCTCAGGGAGTAAGAGTCTGCAGCATCGAATCCCACTACACAGCTGGGACGCCCAGGAGCCAGGTCTTCCTGATTACAAATCCCTGGGCCTGTCCCACAACACACAATGCCAGGCTGAGGTCATTTGCAATTGCTCTCTCAGGAGATCTGGGGAAGGGGGAAGGAGCTAGATAGGATGGGAATGGATGCAAGGAGGCCGAGAAAATGAAGGCCTTTCCACTTTAAGTTCAGCGTTCGAACACGTCAAGCCATCCCAGAACCCTGTGAAGAAGAGTTGAAATTTACATTACTTCAGTTACAGGAAAAAAACAAAAGTTTACAGCTTATTGCCCTGGAAAGCCCCACAATAGAATAAGAACTGAGCCCTCGCCAAGGGCTGGAAGCGCCTATTAGAATGAGAACAGAGCTCAATGCCAATGAAGGCCCCATATCAAAATGTAAACAGAACTTGAGGAATTGTTCCAGCCCTTCTGGAGGGCCATGAGACAAGGCCTTAAAACTAAGCTAAAACCCAACTCGGGGTCCAGGTCCCTGCTCCGCTGTGTTGGGTTCGGGGGTACTTGAACGCAAGCTCGAGTTTGGAAATCAACCCTCATGTGTTTGCATTGGTGTCAACTCCGTAGTGGTTTCTCAGATTCGCAATCTTGGGCACAACACCCCATGTCCCCTCCCACCTGGGCTGAACCCCTATGCCCTCCCACCCAGGCTGACCCTCAGTCACCTCCCCGCCCACAACAGCTGGTCACAGGCCCTCACACAGTTCCATGGGCACGGTGGGCACTCCCACCATTCCCGGCCTCCCAGAGGAAGGAAGGAGGTTTCTGCAGGACACACTCCCATGGTTGCCCCAGGGCTCCCTGCCCAGCACAGCAGCTTGAGACAGGTCAGGGTCTGTATCCCTGATGCCTGCTCCTCCTCCCCGGTTTTCCCACAGGAAATGAAGGAGGAGGCCCTGGTCTCCTCCTAGGACATCACGCATGTATACCTGGACGTCAACAGGACATTCAGCAGTCACATCATGTTTTGGTACTACTACAGGGTAGGGTGAGGCTGAGGGGCCAGGGGGGATCGGGCTCCGGGGGAGGACCAGGGGCTTCTGGGTCGGGAACACAGGGCTTCCGAGGCCGGGAGAAGAACAGCAGCCAGCAACACACAGCTGCATGGTAAGGTGCTGGGGATGAACCCCGTGCCCCCTCCCCCGGGGTCTCAGGGATGAGGAGGCCACTAGGATGGGGCCTCCAGGGGTTGCCATGTGAGCTGAACCCCAAAGGTGTGAGGGACGGCCCTCTGAAAAGCAGGGGGCGGGGTTGCGGGCCGTGGGGGGCAGTAAGGGGACCTGGAGGCTGGGTGTATGGCTGTGACTGGAGGAGGACACACATCGATCCGATGAGGGTCGGACGGGTCAGGGTGACACTCCCTCTCAGTGCTTTATATATTTCTAAATTCTATGCATTTAATTTGAGACAATTTGCAATTTGTAAACATACATAGTATGATGACCCGAGATATTGCCCCCAGTCCAGCCAGGGCCCTGCACTGACCACACGGGGCCCCAGGGGAAGGTGTCACAGCAAACCCCAGACTGGGGTCGCCTTTATCTGTAGATGTCTCTCCATGCATCTTAGAGAAAGGGTTTGCCGTGTGTCTACCAGCCCCCCACCCCATCCCCCCATTTCCCAGAAACACATCATCCCCCTACATCATCATCCCCCATGGCATTGCCCCTACACCATCCCCCTCACACACACAAAGCCCCACACAATCCCCACCCACACTATACCTCAACACTATCCCCCCCTACACCAGCCCCCAACCCCACCACCATCATACCCATGCCCCCACACCATCCACCACCACACCATCGGCCCTGAACAAGGACCCGGTGCAGCTGCCCCCTGTGGGACATGCTCAGCCTCCCCGGGGTTCTCTGGATACCCTGCTCCCATCAGAAGCCCGGGTGTCCCATAGAGTACCCAGGGGTTGCAGGGAGGAGGGAAGACAGGGAGCCCCCGACACGGTGTGTGCAGGTGAGTGGTGCAGAGGACCCACTGTGCCCTGCCTCCGCCCACTGTCTCTCCTGGAGCACGGCACACCCTGCACAGGACACCAGCCCCTAACCTAGAGGGACCTGGGCTGACTGGGCACCAGGCTCTGGGGAGCTGGATTGATTTGAGCCCCCAACAGGCCCAACACAAAGACTAATGGGATCCAGCCCCCCATGGCCCTGGCCAGCCCTGGATTCTGGCCCCGGGCTGAGCAAGCCTTCTCACAGTTGAATGTAGCCTCCTGGGCACTGGGCGTGCCCCACAGATCCAGGTCACTGACCTAGGGCAGACCAGGGAATCATGGGACACCCCAGGGTGGGGAGAGCAGGGGTAGGCCGGTGGGCCCCACCCACACCCACACCAAGAGGCAGGCTCCTACAGGTGTTGGGGCCCCAGGGGTCCCGAGGCCGGGGTCCAGCTGCCCTGCAGGGACCCAGCACAGGAGCCCATGAGCTGCAGTTCCAGGTCAGCTCTGCTGTCCTCAGAACCGTCACTCAAGCTGAAACCTCAGGACACACGCCCCCAACCAGAGTCCACACATGCTCCCAGGTGGGGACTCCAGCACTCACCCCCCCACCCTGTGTGATTCTTGCCCTTCCCTAAAGACAAAAAGGTCTCCTTCCCCAGGGGATGGCGCACACCCTCTGCTCTGAGCCCATTTCCTGTACAAATTAAATAAAGTGTTGTGGTGCGAAAATGCACAGCCAGCCCGTTTCTGTGTCTCCCAGAACACTGTGCACGGGGCTTGGAGAGACCCCCAGAGAGGAGGAGGGGGCACCACGGAGGCGCCAACCAGCCCATGCAGGGGCGCCGTTAGGCACACACAGCTGACGTCCCCACGTGCCATCCAGGGGTGTCCGGACGCCAGGGTCAGGCCTCACAGACTTTACTGGGACTCAGCCTGTGCCCTGTGGGCCAGAATGGGCGGGACAGAGTGACAGTCAGGGAACCTCAGGTCACCAGGGTCTGTGCAAAGTGACCTGAGAGGTCACTGCTCCCTCTGTCCAGGGGGCCGGACCTGGCAGGATTCCGGGGCACTTCCTCCGCTCCCCGCATCCCCGTGCCTGGGTGCCTTGGGCACAGAGGGCCTGCGGGGCGGTCAGCGTGGCCGTGGAAGTGATATCAGGACAGCAGGCCCTTGTGTTGTGCCCAAGATTGCGAATCCAAGAAACCACCAAGGAGCCGACACTGATGAAACTTCTGAGGGTCTCTTTACAAGCTGGAGCTTGGGTCCAAGTGCACCAGACACATTGGAGCAGGGACTTGGACCCCGAGACTAAGAGGTGAGGCAGCTTTATAGGGGCCAGTGGACCATGGGATACGCAGAAAGTTGCACAGTCATGTCGGTCCACATGTAGTTGGCCGACTGAATTACACCTTACCCTATAGTATCCATTTGAGCTGGTCTATTACTTTGGTCAGAATTGGTGCACGATTTTGGCGGGCACAAAGCAGGGTTACATTGTTATGAGCCGATTTCCAATTAGGGTGTGCCCAGTGGCCTGACTAGGGTGGGGCAGCGCCTTAAGCTATAAGTAGGTCATTTGGGGGTCATAGGGGAGGTGGCGGGTGTAGCACAAAATGGAATGAGTCCTGCTCTGTTTGTCCAGGGGTAGGGGATTTTTGTTAAATTTCCTGGGTCCCACACTTACAGCTCATGCACCTGGGCCACCCTCACCAGGTGGACTCAGTGTGCACACCTTGTGGTGCTGGATCTCTCACACCAACGTGTGGAGGGCACCCTCCTTGCCCGAGTGAGTAGGGGGTGGGTGAGCATGGAGCTCGGCCTGAAGGCCAGTCAGGACAGGGGACCAACAATCCCAACCCCATCCACACCCTGACTCCCACATACAGGCAGCCCCATGGCTCCCCGCCATGGACAGCCGGCTCCTCAGGAGCTCCCCCCAAGGGTGGCCCAAATGTCTGGCTCCCTGCTGGAGAGGCGTTGGGGAGAAGAGAAGCAGCCAGCGCTTGGCAGGACCCACTGCCGGACATGGGAATGTGGCCGAGCCAGATCTTCCAGCTCAGCTGACCCTCCAGCGGAAAGTCACTGCATGAGCCAGCCCTGGGGTGGACAGGAGAGCCCAGCTGGCAGCCACCCAGCACCAGCACCAGAAATGAAGTTTTGCCAATCATTTTGGGATTTTGGGTTACCCAGCCATAGGATCCAATAGCTGCACGTGATAGCTGCATGTCATAGAGACACACACACCCCAAAACCAACAAAAGTCGTAATCCCCCCAGTGTTGTCTAACAGCAGCCGGATGGTTACATACAAGACGCTGTGATCCCCAATAGGATACATGGAAGACGCTATAAACCATGACTGCAGACGTGCTGGAGGCACGGAGATGTGCCTGCTGGGTTCCAACAAGGAGCACAGAGGGGAAGGAAGCATCCTATGGACAGGGGGCACCTCCTAGGAAAGGACACCAGGTCCCTATGAAGGCGACAGAGGGTAAAATCTCTCCTCTTCTCTTTCTGCTTCTGGTTTTCCTCCTACATGCCATTTATCTCAATCATATTAGAAAGAATTTATTTTATGTTTTTAAATTTATTTTTATTGGAGTCCAATTTGTATGAATTCTTGCTTCAGCAAGGGTGTCATTCAGGAGAGAAGGAGACATAAAGATTTTCCTAGACAGGCAACATATAAAGGAGTTCATGACCACTTAACCAGTCCAGTAAGGAATTTTAAGAGGGACTCTTCTAGTGGGGGGAAAAAAGAGACCAAAAGAAACAAAGACTAGAAAGGCCCAGAGAACATCACCAGAAACACCAACTCTTCCAGAAACACAAAGGCACAAAGTTCATATCTTTGAATAATCACTCTGAATGCTGATAGACTAAATGCTCCAATCAAAAGATATAGAGTATCAGAGTGGCTTAAAAAACAGGATCTGGGATGCCTGGGTGGCTCAGGGGTTGAGCCTCTGCCTTTGACTCAGGGTGTGATCCTGGAGTCTGGGATCAAGTCCCATATTCTGCTCCTGGTGGGGAGCCTGCTTCTCTCTCTGCCTAATTTTCTGCCTCTCTCTCTCTCTCTCATAAATAAAATCATTATTTAAAAAACAAGATCCATCTGTATGCTGCCTACAAGATGCTCACATTAGACTTATAGACACCAGGAGATTGAAAGTCAGGGGATGGAAAATCATCTATCACGCTAATGGATATCAAAAGAAAGCTGGAGGACCCATACTTATATCAGACAAACGAAATTTGAAACCTAACCCTGGGGGACACCTGGTGGCTCAGTGGTTGAGCATCTGCCTTCGGCTCAGGGTGTGATCCTGGGATCCCAGGATCAAGTCTCACATCGGCCTCCCTTTGCGGAGCCTGCCTTTCCCTCTACCTATGTTTTGCCTCTACTTCTCTGTGTATCTCTCATGAATAAATAAATAAAATATTTAAATTTCAAAAAAGAAAGAACAAATAGTATAAGAAGAGATGAAGAAGGGCATTATTTCATAATTAAAAAGACTATCAAGATCAAACAACTAAATATTTATGCTGCCAACATGGGAGTACCTAAATATAGAAACCAATTAACAGCAAACGTACAGGAACTCACTGATAATAATACAGTGACAGGGGATTTTAACACCCACTTATGGCAATGTACCGATCATCTATACAGAAAATCAACAGGGGAACAATAGCCTTGATACACTGGACCACAGGGACTCAACAGATATAGTCTGAACATTTCATCCTAAAGCAGAATACACATTCCTTTCATTTTTTATTATTTATGATAGTCACAGAGAGAGAGAGAGTGAGAGAGGGGCAGAGACATTGGCAGAGGGAGAAGCAGGCTCCATTCACCTGGAGGCCGACGTGGGATTCGATCCCGGGTCTCCAGGATCGCGACATGGGCCAAAGGCAGGCGCTAAACTGCTGCACCACCCAGGGATCCCTACACATTCCTTTCAACCGCACATGGGACATTCTACAGAACAGATCATATCATGGCCCACAAATCAGCCCTCAACAGGTACAACAGGTACAAGAAGGTTGATATCACACCATGTACATTTTCGGACCACGGCGCTATGAAAATGGAAGTCGACAGTAAGAAAAAAAAATTGGACAGACCAAAAATACTTGGAGATTATGAACATCCTACTAGAGAATGAATGGAGCAACCAAGAAATTAAATAGGAAATTTAAAACAAATGAAAATGAAAACATGTTTCTCAAAACATCTGGGATGTAGCAAAGGCAGTCCTAAGAGGGAAGTACATAGCAATACAGGCCTACCTCAAGAAACAAGAAGTCTCCAATACACAACCTAACCCTACACCTAAATGAGCTGGAAAAGGAATAGCAAACATAGCCTGAGGCCTACAGAAGAAGGGAAAAAATAAAGATGAGAGCAGAAATAAACATGCAGAAACAACAAAACAGTAGAATGGAATAACGAAACTAAGATCTGGTTCTTCAAAATAATTAATAAAATAGACAAAGCCCTAGCCAGTCATATCAATGAGAAAAGAGAAAAGACCTATATAAATAAAGTCACAAATGAGAGAAGAGAGATCGCAATCAACACCAGAAAAATAAGACAATTATAAGGGAATACTATGAAAGATTATACGCTAACAAACTGGGAGACCAGGAAGAATTGGAGAGATCCCTAGAAATGTGCAAACAATCAAAACTGAAATAGGAAGAAATAGAAATGTGAACAGACCCATAAGTAGCAAAGGAATTGATTCAGCAAGGCACCTGGGTGCCTCAGTGGTTGAGCACCTGCTTTGGCTCAGGTCACGATCCCAGGATCCCGGGGCATCAAGTCCCACATCAGGCTCCACACATGGAGCCCCATTTTCCCTCTGCCTATACCTCTGCCTCTCTGCATCTCCCATGAATACATAAATAAAATCTTTAAAAAAGAAAAAGATATAAAGATAAGAAAGGACCCAAATAAAATCACAAACGAGAAAAAAGAAATAACAACCAACACTAGAAATACAAACGTTTATTATTAGAGAACATTAGAAACATGTTATTAGACATTAGAACATTAGAACATTAGAACATGTTATTAGAGAACATTATGAAAAATTATATGCCAGCAACCCCAAACCTGGAAGAAATAGATCAATTCCTGGAAATATATAACATAGCAAAAATGATGAAGAAATAAGAAACTTGAACACACAGATAACCAGCAGAGAAATTGAATCAGCAATCAAGAATCTCCCAACAGGAGATGCTTATATCAATAGAATAGAATGGAAAGCCGAAACAAGATACAAACCTGTAACTCTATGGTCCATTAATCGACAACAAGACAGGAAGGAATATCCAATGGCACAAAGAGAGTGTCTTCAACAAACCCTAACCCTGACCGCAGGATAAGAACAAATGGTGTTGGGAAAACCAGGCAGCCACATGCAGAAGAATGAAACTGGACCACTTTCTTACACCATATATATAAAAAATAAATTCAAAATGGATGAAAGACCTAAATGTGAGACCTGAAACCATACAAAGAAGAAAAGATAGGCAGCAACATCTTTGACATTGGCCATTGGATCTTCTTTCCAAATATGCATCTGAGGTGAGCGAAACAAAAGCAAAAATCCTATTGGGAGTTCATCAAATTGAAAAGCTTCTGCAAAGTGAAGGAAACAAGCAACGCTAAAATGCAACATACAAAATGAGAGGAGATATTTGTAAACAACACGTCCAATAAACAGTTAGTATGCAAAATACGTAAAGCAAATATAAATCTCAGCATCCTAAACACAAATTATCCAACTGCAGATGGGCAGAAGACATGAATGGACTTTGTCTCTGTCAAGACATCCAGATGGCCACCAGACACACGGACAGACACTCAGCGTCACCCATCATCAGGGAAATGCAAACCAAAACCACAATGAGATGTCACCTGACAGCCGACAGAATGGCTAAAATTGACAACACAAGAAACAACAGGTGTTGGTGAGGCTATGGGGAAGGGGGAGCCCCCTTACACTCCTCGTGGTCATGTGAACAGGTGCAGCTACTGTGGAAAACAGTGTGGAGGGTCCTCAAGAAGTTAAAAGTAGAAGTACCCTATGATTCCAAAATTGCACAGCTAGGTATTTATCCCGAGGATATAAAAGTAGTCTCTTAGATTCAAAGAGGGACACAGAGCCTAGTGTTTGAAGTGACGTTATCAACAATAGCCAATCTGTGGATACAGCCCAGATGTCCATCGACAGATGAATGGGCAGAGACGATGTGGTAAATATACACACTGCGACATCACTCGGTCATCACAAGGGATGAAATGAAGCCATTTACAATGACGTGGGAGAAGTGGAAAGGACTTATGCTCAAGGAACTCAGTCAGTCAGAGAAAGATACCAAATACCATACAATTGCATTCACATGTGAATTTTAAGAAACCAAACAAACTGGCAAGGGGATCGATAGGGTGGGATGAGAGAAGCAAACCAAGAAACTCACTCTTAACCACAGAGAATAAACTAATAGATACCAGAGGAATGTGGGGGGGATGGGGAATCAGGCGATGGGGATAGTGGAGGGCACCTGTGACCAGTACCAGGCGTTGCATCCAAGGGTTGAATCAGTATGTGGTAAACCTGAAACTATATCATACTGTGTTTACAAACAGGAATTCAATAAAAGTTTAAAATAATAATTGTTAGTATTGATGAAACATGTGTGCACAAGAGATAAAATCAGAAAGGCAACTGAAAATCCAAATAAAGAGTATTTAGAGCCACAAATCCCCTCCTTAGCTCAGCTCGGGAGAAGCCTGCCATGTCTTTTCTGACCGCAGCAGAAGCCTGGATTTTGATTCTCTGGGGAGGCCACTGACTTGTTGGAGTCAAGCTATCTTTGAACCCAAAACCTAAATAGTGTGCATAAAACTAAACTGCCCAAGATACTAGGAGTCCCAGTGCACGCACAGGCCAAGACCCAAACTCTAACCATACACAGACATATCCCTAACCCTACACTTAAGCCTAATGTTAACCTAAACCTTAAACAAGACCTATCACTAATCAAAGACCAAACACAAACCCCAAGACCGAAACACATTCACTGAACCTACAGGCCAAGCTTCACCCTAACTCCTAAACCTATTCTTAGGTTTCCTTAACCCTGACCCCTACCTTAAATCTAACTCTAACCCTAACCTCTAACCCTAACCTTAATGTATTCAAATCCTATTCTTAACCTTATCCTGTACCCTAATCCTAACCCTCTAATACTAACCCTATCTCATACTCCAAACTGTACCCTAACCCGTACCCTAAAACTAAACCCTAACCCACTGCCTAACCCTATCTCTTACCATTTTTCTAAAACCGTACACTGACCCTACCCTGACCCTGACCTGACCATTACCCCTAACCAAACACTAACCCTAATCCTAACCCTACCACTCACCCTAACTCTAAACCTAGCACTAACTTTAACCCTAACCCCTAACCCTAACAACTAACCCTAACTCACTCCCTAACCCCTAACCCTAACTGCAAACCTAATCACAACCCTAACACTAACCATAACCCTAACCACAACTCCTAACATCCTGCCCTAATCCCTAAGCCTAAACCCTAACCCTAACTCTAAATCCTGTCCCTAACACTAACCCTAACCCCTTTCCCTAATCCCTAACCCCCATCCAACTCCTAACCACTCACCCTTACCCTTATCCCTCACGCTATCCTCTAATCCGTAACCATAAGCATAATCACTAACACCTAACATCTAACCTAACGTAACCACCAACTGCCTCCCCTCCCCTGACCCTACCATTCATTCTACCCATTCACTTACCCTGTGGTTCTGAGTAGTCCCTTCTGATGTGGACATGGCCCCCAATGGCGCCTCCAGAGTCCTCCAGGGGGTCCTGTGGAAGCCAGGATCCTGTGCATGTGGACGTGGCCCCACGTGTTCCTGAGTCATAGTCAGCGGGTCCTGAGGACGCTGGGTCTCCTGTCACTGTGGACTATGCCTCACATCCTCTGGAAGCCTCACAGCAGGTCCTCAGGAGGCCGAGGGCTCCTGTATGCCTGGACATGGCCCCATGTCCCCCAGAAAACTCACCGCGGGTCCTGAGGGGGCTGTGGGCTCCTGTAAGCATAGACACAGCCCCATATATCCCGAAGCCAAAGGGCAGGTCCTGAGGAGGCCAGAGAGTCCTCTCAGTGTGGATTCGGCACCCACATCTTTCTTACGCCTCACCACAGGCACTGACAAGGCTGGGGTCTTCTGTCTGCATGGAAGCATCCCCATATTTCCCGAAGTCTACACCGGGGGTTCTGAGGACATCAGCGTCCTGTTGTGTGGGCGTGGCCCCACGTCCTCCCATAACGTCACTGCGGGTTCTGAGGAGGCCAGGGCTCCTGACACCGTGGATGCGGCCCCCACCTTCCAGAAGCCTCAACTTATGTCCTGAGCGGCCCGGGAACTCCTGCCAGAGTGGACGCGGCACCACAGCTTCCTGAAGCCTCCCTGCAGGTCCTGAAGCAGCTCAGGTGTTCCTGTCAGGGTGGATGCGGGCCCACATCTTCCTGAAGCCTCACCGCGGTTCCTGAGAAGACCGGGGCTCATCAGCGTGGATGCGTTCCCATGTCCTCCTCAGGCCTCCCCAGCACAGGTGGGCTCCTGTTAGTGCAGGTGGACGAGGCCTACTGACCCTCGTGGCCCTTGGACAGTGCCTGGGCTCGGGCGCCTCCTGCGGGACGCTCAGGCACTGCAGGAGGCCATGCAGGAGGCAGCGTCCCCGTACACGGGGCCACAACTGCCTCCTTCCAGGCTCCAGCTGAGGCCTATGAGCTTCGGAAACGACTCACTGAAACGGAACCCAATACCCGGCTTCCTCAGAAATACTTAAGGACAATGATTAGAGCCCACAGGACACAAAAAGAAATGTGTACCAGACTTTAACCACGCCCTGAAAAACTCACTCAACCCTCCTCCTCTGTGGGCGGGACCGCAGGCTGGTGCAGCCGCCCTGGAAACAGTGTGGAGGCTCCTCAGGAAGTTACAAATAGAGCCGCCCTGGGACCAGCAGGTGCACGGCCTTAGCTCAGCCCGAAGATACAGATGCATGAGACTCGGGGACACCTGCACCCCAATGTCCACAGCAGCAGGGTCCACAGTAGCCACCTTGTGGGAGGAGCCTTGGTGCCCTCAGGCAGATGATGGATAAAGAGGATGGAAGATAGATGATGGTCATAGATGATAGATAGTTAGATGATAGGAATGGTACTCAGCTATCAAAGAGAAGAAAATATTGCCATTTGCAATGATGTGGATAGAACTAGAGGGATCATGTTAAGTGAAATAAGTCAGTCAGGAAAGAAAATTACCGTATGGTTGCATTCATAGGTGAAATTAAAGAAGCAAAGCAGATGGGCATCTGTGAAGGGAAGGAAAAACAAATAAGATGAAAACAGACATGGAGGAAAAAAAGACTCAATCACAGGAAACAAACTGAGGGTCGCTGGAGGGGAGGGGAGTGGAGGGACAGGGTAACTGGTAGATGGGCATGAAGGAGAGCACGTGATGTCATGAGCCCTGGTGTTATCTCCAACTGGTGAATCCCTGAATTTTACCTCTGAAAGTATAATACACTATACTCTTAATTAATTGGGTTTAAATTAAATTAAGTTTAAAAAATCAGTTGACGGTATCCGAGTGCATTTTCTTCCAGGCTCTCTATTCTGCTCCTTCAGCTTATGCCAGAACCACACCCCTGTGGGTTTGGTTTGTTTAAGTAGGCTCCATGCCTCGTCCACAGTTCAGCACAGGGCTAGAATTCATGACCCCGAGATCAAGACCAAGGGTGAAGTCAGGAGTCAGATGCTTAACCAACGGAGCCAGCCGGGGCCCGAGAACCACACTGCTTTATCCTGTGTCTCTGTGACATTGTTTGAAATAGGAAAGTGGAGGGAGGGGCAAGATGGCAGAAGAGTAGTGTCCCCAAATCACCTGTCCCCACCAAATTACCTAGATAATCTTCATCATCCTGAAAATCTATGAATTCGGCCTGAGATTTAAAGAGAGACCAGCTGGAATGCTACAGTGAGAAGAGTTCACACTTCTATCAAGGTAGGAAGAGGGGGGAAAAGAAATAAAGAAACAAAAGGCATCCAAGGGGAGGGGCCCCACGAGGTGCCGGGCTAAGGCCGGGGCGAGTGCCCCCAGGACAGGAAAGCTCTGTCCCGGAGAAGCAGGAGCTTCACCAATCTTCCTGGGTGGAAAGGCACTGCAGGGAGTTGGAGCAGGACGCCAGGATGGCGGGGATGCCCTCGGGCTCCCTGGAACACTAACAGACACCTGCGCACCCAGGAGACTGCACCATACCCCGCAGCCGAGCTCCCTAAAAGACTGCAGGGCCCACGGAGCTGCAGGGCCCACGGAGCTGCAGGGCCCACGGAGCTGCAGGACCCAGAGCAGCTCGGAGGGGCTTGGGTGGCGGCTCCGCATGGAGGGGGCTGCGAGGCCAGGAGCAGCTCGGAGAGGGCTCCAGCAGAGGAAGAGGATCCCTGCGGAGAGGGCTGCGGGGCTCTGGGACCAACTCAGAGGGGCTCGGGCGGCAGCGCCGCGGAGGCGGCTGTGTGGCCGGGAGGGGGAATCCAACAGCGTAGGCACTTGAGCACAGGGTGCCAGGACACAGCCCAGGATTTGGCCACCCCCTGGGACAGGCAGAGCCCGGGAAGGCCCACGACAGCTAGGACGCTTCTGCCCAGAGCTGAGCAGGTCAGCGTCCCAGCCTTGGCACCTCCAGGTCCTGCAGAGGGAGAGCTCCATAGTTACTGTGGGAGCTGAATCCAGGGTTCCAGAGCTGCCGGCGTCACTGGGATGGTTCCTCCTGGGGCCTCACGGGTTAAACAACCCCCACTGAGCCCTGCACGAGGCAGAGGGCAGAGCAGCTCCCTCAAGAGCTAACACCTGAAAATCAGCACAACAGAACCCTCCCCCAGAAGACAAGCTAGACGGACAAGTTCCAGGGGAAGTCAACGGACTTAAAGTATACAGAATCAAAAGATACTCTCCCGTGGTTTTTTCTTTTCTTTTCTTTTCTTTTTTCTTTTCTTTTCTCTTCTCTTCTTTTCTTTTCTTTTATTCTTTCTTTTT
Source organism: Canis aureus (assembly GCF_053574225.1). Taxonomy (NCBI): domain Eukaryota; kingdom Metazoa; phylum Chordata; class Mammalia; order Carnivora; family Canidae; genus Canis; species Canis aureus. The sequence goes on from NC_135632.1 coordinate 60,724,535, forward strand.
GATTTGTTGCATCCCCCACCCTTTATTCCTTTCTTTCTTTTTCTTTCTCTTTTTCTTTTTTCTTCCTTTTCTCTTTTTCTCTTTTCTTTCCTTCTTTCTCTCCTCTCTTTTTCTCCTTTTCCCAATACAATTTCTTTTGGCCACTCTGCACTGAGCAAAATGAATAGAAGGAAAACCTCACCTCAAAACAAAGAATCAGAAACAGTCCTCTCTCCTAAGAGTTACAAAATCTAGATTACAATTCAATGTCAGAAAGCCAATTCAGAAGCATGATTATACAGCTACTGGTGGCTCTAGAAAAAAGCATAAAGGGCTCAAGAGACTTCATGACTGCAGAATTTAGATACAATCAGGCAGAAATTAAAAATCAATTGAATGAGATGCAATCCAAACTAGAAGTCCTAACGACGAGGGTTAACGAGGTGGAAGAACGAGTGAGTGACATAGAAGACAAGTTGATGGCAAAGAAGGAAACTCAGGAAAAAAGAGACAGACAAGAGAGCAAGAAGACAGATTAAGGGAAATAAACGACAGTCTGAGGAAGAAAAACCTACTTGTAATTGGGGTTCCTGAGGGCACCGACAGGGACAGAGGGCCAGAATATGTATTTGAACAAATCCTAGCTGAAAACAATCCTAATCTGGGAAGGGAAACAGGCATTCAGATCCAGGAAATAGAGAGATCCCCCCCTAAAATCAATAAAAACTGTTCAACACCTCAACATTTAATAGTAAAGCTTGCAAATTCCAAACATAAAGAGAAGATCCTTAAAGCAGCGAGAGACAAGAAATCCCTGACCTTTATGGGGAGGATCATTAGGGTAACAGCAGACCTCTCCACAGCGACCTGGCAGGCCAGAAAGGGCTGGCAGGATATATTCAGGGTCTTCCATGAGAAGAACATGCAACCAAGAATACTTTATCCAGCAAGGCTCTCATTCAAAATGGAAGGAGAGATAAAGAGCTTCCAAGACAGGCAGGAACTGAAAGAATATGTGACCTCCAAACCAGCTCTGCAAGAAATTTTAAGGGGGACTCTTAAAATTCCCCTTTAAGAAGAAGTTCAGTGGAACAATCCACAAAAACAAGGACTGAATAGATATCATGATGACACTAAACTCATATCCGTGGATAGTAACTCTGAACGTGAATGGGCTTAATGACCCCTTCAAAGGCGCAGGGTTTCAGACTGGATAAAAAAGCAGGACCCAACTATTTGCTGTCTACAAGAGACTCATATTAGACAGAAGGACACCTACAATCTGAAAATAATGGGTTGGAGAACCATTTACCATTCAAATGGTCCTCAAAAGAAAGCAGGGGTAGCCATCCTTATATCAGATAAACTAAAATTTACCCCGAAGACTATAGTGAGAGATGAAGACGGACACTAAATCATACTTAAAGGATATATCCAACAAGAGGACTTAACAATCCTCAATATATATTCCCCGAATATTGGAGCTGCCAAATATTTAAACCAATTAATAACGAAAGTGAAGAAATACTTAGATAATAATTATCTTATACTTGGTGACTTCAATCTAGGTCTTTCTACCCTCGATAGGTCTTCTAAGCACAACATCTCCAAAGAAACGAGAGCTTTATTTATTTTTTTAATTATTTATTTATTTATTTATTTATGATAGTCACAGAGAGAGAGAGAGAGAGGCAGAGACACAGGCAGAGGGAGAAGCAGGCTCCATGCACCGGGAGCCCGATGTGGGATCCGATCCTGCGTCTCCAGGATCGCACCCTGGTCCAAAGGCAGGCACCAAACCGCTACGCCACCCAGGGATCCCGAAACGAGAGCTTTAAATGATACACTGGAGCAGATAGATTTCACAGATATCTACAGAACTTTACATCCAAACTGAACTAAATAAACATTCTTCTCAAGTGCACATGGAACTTTCTCCAGAATAGACCACATACTGGATCACAAATCGCGTCTGAACCAATACCAAAAGATTCAGATCATCCCCGGCATATTCTCAGACCATAATGCCTTGAAATTAGAACTAAATCATAACAAGAAGTTTGGAAGGACTTCAAACACGTGGAGGTTAAGGACCATCCTGCTAAAAGATGAAAGGGTCAACCAGGAAATTGAGGAAGAATTAAAAAGATTCATGGAATCTAATGAGAATGAAGATACAAATGTTCAAAATCTTTGGCATGCAACAAAAGCAGTCCTAAGGGGGAAATACATCACAATACAAGCATCCATTCAAAAACTGGAAAGAACTCAAATACAAAAGCTAACCTTACTCATAAAGGAGCTAGAGAAAAAAACAGCAGCTAGATCCTACACCCAAAAGAATAAGAGATTTAATTAGAATTTGAGCAGACCTCAAGGAAATTGAGACCACAATAAATGTGAAACAGATCAACAAAACCAGGAGTTGGTTCTTTAAAAGAATTAATAACATACATAAACCATTAGCCAGTCTTATTAAAAAGAAGAGAGAGAAGACTCAAATTAATAAAATCATGAAAGAGAAAGGAGAGATCACTACCAACACAAGGAAATACAAACGATTTTAAAAACATATTATGAGGGATCCCTGGGTGGCGCAGCGGTTTGGCGCCTGCCTTTGGCCCAGGGCCGGATCCGGGAGACCCTGGATCGATTCCCACGTCGGGCTCCCGGTGCATGGAGCCTGCTTCTCCCTCTGCCTGTGTCTCTGCCTCTCTCTCTCTCTCTCTCTGTGACTATCATAAATAAATAAAAATTAAAAAAAAAAAAAAAAACATATTATGAACAGCTATACGGAAATAAATTAGGCAATCTAGAAGAAATGGATGCATTTCTGGAGCCACAAACTACTAAAACTGGAACAGGAAGAAATAGAAAACCTAAACAGGCCAATAACCAGGGAGGAAATTGAAGCAGTCATCCAAAACCTCCCAAGTCACAGAAGTCCAGGGCCAGATGGCTTCCCCGGGGAAATCTATCAAACGTTTAAAGAAACCATACCTATCCTACTAAAGCTGTTTGGAAAGATAGAAAGAGATGGAGTACTTACAAATTCGTTCTATGAAGCCAGCATCCCCTTAATTCCAAAACCAGACAAAGACCCCACCAAAGAGGAGAATACAGACCAATATCCTTGATGAACATGGATGCAAAAATTCTCAACAAGATACTAGCCAATAGGATCCAACAATACATTAAGAATATTATTCACCATAACCAAGTAGGATTTATCCCCGGGACACAAGGATGGTTCAACACTCGTAAAACAATCGATGTGATTCATCATATCAGCAAGAGAAAAACCAAGAACCATATGATCATCTCATTAGAAGCAGAGAAAGTATTTGACAAAATAGAGCATCTATACCTGATCAAAACAGTTCAGAGCGTAGGGATAGAGGGAACATTCCTCGACATCTTAAAAGCCATCTACGAGGTATCCCTGGGTGGCACAGCGGTTTGGTGCCTGCCTTTGGCCCAGGGCGCGATCCTGGAGACCCGGGATCGAATCCCACATCAGGCTCCCGGTGCATGGAGCCTTCTTCTCCCTCTGCCTGTGTCTCTGCCTCTCTCTCTCTCTCTGTGACTATCATAAATAAATTTAAAAAATTAAAAAAAAAGAATTAGGAATTAAAAAAAAAAAGCCATCTACGAAAAGCCCACAGCAAATATCATTCTCAATGGGACAGCACTGGGAGCCTTTCACCTAAGATCAGGAATAAGACAGGGATATCCACTCTCACCACTGCTATTCAACATAGTATTGGAAAAAAAAAAAAACATAGTACTGGAAGTCCTAGTCTCAGCAATCAGACAACAAAAGACATTAAAGGCATTCAAATTGGCAAAGAAGAAGTCAAACTCTCCCTCTTTGCTGATGACATGATACTCTACCTAGAAAACACAAAACCCTCCCCCGCAAGATTGCTAGAACTCATACAGCAATTTGGTAGCGTTGCAGGATACAAAATCAATGCCCAGAAATCAAAGGCATTTCTATACACTAACAATGAGACTGAAGAAAGAGAAATTAAGGAGTCAATCTCATTAACAATTGCACCCAAATCATATGATACCTAGGAATAAACCTAACCAAGGTGGTAAATGATCTATACCCTAAAAACTATAGAAAACTTCTGAAATAAATTGAGGAACACACAAAGAGATGGAAAAATATTCCATGCTCATGGATTGGCAGAATTAATATTGTGAAAATGTCAATGTAACCCAGGCAATGTACACGTTTAATGGCAATCCCTATCAAAATACCATGGACTTTCTTCAGAGAGTTAGAACAAATTATTTTAAGATTTGTGTGGAATCAGAAAAGACCCCGAAAAGCCAGGGGAAATTTATTTTATTTTATTTTATTTTATTTTTTATTTATTTATGATAGTGACACACAGAGAGAGAGAGAGGCAGAAACACAGGCAGAGAGAGAAGCAGGCTCCATGCACCGGGAGCCCGATGTGGGACTCCATCCCGGGTCTCTAGGATCGTGCCCTGGGCCAAAGGCAAGTGCCAAACCACTGCGCCACCCAGGGATCCCAAGTCAGGGGAATTTTAAAAAAGAAAACTATATCTGGGGGCACCACATGCCAGATTTCAGCTTGTACTACAAAGCTGTGGTCATCAAGACAGTGTGGTACTGGCACAAAAACAGACACATAGATCAATGGAACAGAATAGAACCCAGAAGTGGACCTTGAACTTTATGGTCAACTAATATTCGATAAAGGAGGAAAGACTATCCATTGGAAGAAAGACAGTCTCTTCAATAGATGGTGCTGGGAAAATTGGACATCCACAGTCAGAAGAATGAAACTAGACCACTCTCTTTCACCATAAACAAAGATAAACTCAAAATGGATGAAAAATCTAAATGTGAGACAAGAGTCTATCAAAATCATAGAGAACACAGGCAACACCCGTTTTAAACTTGGCCACAGCAACTTCTTGCAAGGTACATCCATGAAGGCAAAAGAAACAAAAGCAAAAATGAACTATTGTGACTTCATCAAGATAAGAAGCTTTTGCACAGCAAAGGATACAGTCAACAAAACTAAAAGACAACCTACAGAATGGGAGAAGATATTTGCAAAAGATGTATCAGATAAAGGGCTAGTTTCCAAGATCTATAAAGAACTTCTTAAAATCAACACCAAAGAGACAAACAATCCAATCATGAAATGGGCAAAAGACATGAAGAGAAATCTCACTGAGGAAGACATTGACATGGCCAACATGCACATGAAAACATGCTCTGCATCACTTGCCCTTAGGGATATACAAATCAAAACCACAATGAGATACCATGTCACACAGTGAGAATGCGGGAAATTAACAAGGCAGGAAACCACAAATGTTGGAGAGGACGCAGAGAAAAGGGAACCCTCTTACACTGCTGGTGGGAATGTGAACTGGTGCAGCCACTCTGGAAAACTGTGTGGAGGTTCCTCAAAGAGTTAAAAATAGACCTGTCCGACGACTCAGCAATTGCACTATTGGGGATTTACACCAAAGATTCAGATGCAATGAAACGCCGGGACACCTGCACCCCGATGTTTATAGCAGAATGTCCACAATAGCCAAACTGTGGCAGGAGCCTCGGTGTCCATCGAAAGATGAATAGATAAAGAAGATGTGGTTTATGTATACAATGGAATATTACTCAGCCATTAGAAACGACAAATACCCACCATTATGCTGAGAGAAGTAAGTCAATCGGAGAAGGACAAACAGTGTATGTTCTCATTCCTTCAGGGAATATAAATAATAGTGAAAGGGAACATAAGGGAATGGAGAAGAAACGTTTGCGAAATATCAGAAAGGGAGAGAGATCATAAAGACTCCTAACTCTGGGAAAAGAACTAGGGGTGCTGGAAGGGGAGGAGGGCAGGGGGTGGGGGTGAATGGGTGACGGGCACTGAAGGGGACACTTGGCGGGATGAGCACTGCGTGTTATTCTGTATGTTGGTCAATTGAACACCAATAAAAAATAAATTTATTTTTAAAAAAAGATCAAACAACTACATATTTATGCTGCCAACATGGGAGTACCGAAATATAGAAACCAATTAACAACAAACGTACAGGAACACACTGATAATAATACAATGACTGGGGATTTTAACACCCACTTATGGCAATGGACCAATCGTCCATGCAGAAAATCAACAGGGAAACAATAGCCTTGACACACTGGACCAAAGAGACTCAACAGATATAGTCTGAACATTTCTTCCTAAAGCAGAATACACATTCTTTTCAAGTGCACATGGGACATTCTCCAGAATAGATTATATCATGGACCACAAATCAGCCCTCAACAGGTACAACAGGTACAAGAAGGATGGTATCACACCATGTACATTTTCGGTCCATGACGCTATGAAACTCGAGGTCGACATTAAGAAAAAATTTGGACAGACCAAAAATTCGTGGAGATTATGATCATCCTACTAGAGAATGAATGGAGCAACCAGGAAATTAAAGAGGAAATTTAAAACAAATGAAAATGAAAACATGTTTCTTCAAACCTCTAGGATGTAGCAAAGACAGTCCTTAGAGGGAAGTAGATAGCAATACAGTCCTACCTCAAGAAACAAGAAGTCTCCAATACACAACCCAACACTACACCTAAAGGAGCTGGAAAAGGAATAGGAAACAAAGTCTAAAGCCTACAGAAGAAGGGAAAAATAAAGATGAGAGCAGAAATAAACAATACAGAAACAACGAAACAGTAGAATGGAATAATGAAACTAAGAACTGGTTCTTCAAAATAACTAAGAAAATGGATCAAGCCCTCGCCAGCCTTATCAACAAGAAAACAGAAAAGAACTAAATAAATAAAATCACAAAAGAGAGAAGAGAGATCACAATCAACACCAGAAAAATAAGACAATTATAAGGGAATACTATGAAAGATTATACGCTAACAAACTGGGAGACCTGGAATAAATGGACAAATCCCTAGAAATGTATAAACGAGCAAAACTGAAATAGGAAGAAATAGAAAATGTGAACACACCCATAACTAGCAAAGGAACCTGGGTGCCTCAGTGGTTGTGCATCTGCTTTGGCTCAGGTCATGATCCCGGGGTCCTGGGGAATCATGTCCCACATCAGGCTCCCTGCATGGAGCCTCATTTTCCCCCTGCCTATACCCCTGCCTCTCTGTGTCTCACATGAATACATAAATAAAATCTTTAAAAAAGAAAAAAGATAAATGATGAGAAAGGACCCAAATAAAATCACAAATGAAAAAAAGAGAAATAACAATCAACACTAGAGAAATACAAACATTTATAAGAGAACATTATGAAAAATTATATGCCAGCAACCTAGAACCTGGAAGAAATAGATCAATTCCTGGAAATATATAACATAGCAAAAATGAAAAAGGAAGAAATAAGAAACTTGAACAGACAGATAACCAGCAACGAAATTGAATCAGCAATCAAGAATCTCCCAACAGGAGACGCTAAGATCAATAGAATAGAATGGAATGGAATGCCGAAACAAGAAACAAACCTGTAACTCTAGGATCCATTAATCGACAACAAGGCAGCAAGGAATATCCAATGGCACAGACAGTCTCTTCAAAAAACCCTAACCCTGACCCCAGGATAAGAACAAATAGTGTTGGGAAAACCAGGCAGCCACATGCAGAAGAATGAAACGGGACCACTTTCTTACACCATATATATAAAAAATAAATTCAAAATGGATGAAAGACCTAAATGTGAGACCTGAAACCATACAAAGAAGAAAAGATAGGCAGCAACATCTTTGACGTTGGCCATTGGATCTTCTTTCTAGATATGCCTCTGAGGTGAGGGAAACAAAAGCAAAAATACTATTGAGACTTCATCAAATTCAAAACCTTCTGCAAAGTGAAAGAAACAACCAACGCTAAAAGGCAACATACAAAATGAAAGGAGATATTTGTAAACAACACATCCAATAAACAGTATGCAAAATACGTAAAGCAAATATAAATCTCAGCATCCTAAACACAAATTATCCAACTGCAGATGGGCAGAAGACATGAATGGACTTTGTCTCTGACAAGACATCCAGATGGCCACCAGACACCGAAAGACACTCAGCGTCACCCATCATCAGGGAAATGCAAATGAAAACCACAATAAGATGTCACCTGACAGCCGTCAGAATGGCTAAAATTAACAACAGAAGAAACAACAGGTGTTGTTGAGGCTATAGAGAAGAGGGAGGGATCCCTGGGTGGCACAGCGGTTTGGCGCCTGCCTTTGGCCCAGGGCGCGATCCTGGAGAACCGGGATCGAATCCCATGTCGGGCTCCCGGTGCATGGAGCCTGCTTCTCCCTCTGCCTGTGTCTCTGCCTCTCTCTCTCTGTGACTATCATGAATAAATAAATAAAATCTTTAAAAAAAAAAAAAAAAAAAAAAAGAGAAGAGGGAGCCCCCTTACACTCCTGGTGGACATGCGAACAGGTGCAGCCACTGTGGAAAACACTGTGGGGGGTCCTCGAGACGTTAAAAATAGGGGATCCCTGGGTGGTGCAGCGGTTTGGCACCTGCCTTTGGCCCATGTCGCGATCCTGGTGAACCGGGATCGAATCCCACGTCGGACTCACAGTGCACGGAGCCTGCTTCTCCCTCTGCCTGTGTCTCTGCCTCTCTCTCTGTGACTATCATAAAAAAATTAAAAAAAGAAGTTAAACATAGAGCTACCCTACGATTCCAAAATTGCAGAGCTAGGTATTTACCCCAAGGATACAAAAGTCGTTTAGTAGATTCCAAGTGGGACACGCAGCCCAGTGTTTGTAGCAACGTTATCAACAACAGCCAAACTGTGGATACAGCCCAGATGTCCATCGAGTGATGAATGGGCAGTGACGATGTGGTAAATATACCCATTGCGACATCACCGGGTCATCAGAAGTGATGAAATGAAGCCATTTACAATGACGTGGGAGAAGTGGAAATGACTTATGCTCAAGGAACTCAGTCAGTCAGAGAAAGATACCAAATACCATACAATTGCATTCACATGTGAATTTTAAGAAACCAGACAAATTGGCAAAGGGACACAGGGGGGATGAGAGAAGCAAACAAAAAAACACTTTCTTAACCACAGAGAATAAACTAATAAATACCAGAGGAAGGTGAGGGGGATGGGGAATCAGGGGATGGGGATAGTGGAGGGCACCTGTGGCCAGTACCAGGCGTTGTATCCAAGGGTTGAATCACTATGTGGTAAACCTGAAACTATATCATTCTGTGTATACAAACAGGAATTCAAGTAAAACTATTTTTTTTTTATTTTTATTTATTTATGATAGTCACAGAGAGAGAAAGAGAGGCAGAGACACAGGCAGAGAGAAGCAGGCTCCATGCACCGGGATCCCGACGTGGGAATCGATCCTGGGTCTCCAGGAAGGCGACCTAGGCCAAAGGCGGCGCCAAACCGCTGCGCCACCCAGGGATCCCCAAGTAAAACTTTAAAATAATAATAGGTAGTATTGATGAAACATGTACGCACTAGAGATAAAATCAGAAAGGCAACTGAAAATCCAAATAAAGAGTCTTTAGAGCCACAAATCCCCTCCTTAGCTCACCTCGGGAGAAGCCTGCTATGTCTATTCTGACCCCATCAGAAGGCTGGATTTTGATTCTCTGGGGAGGCCACTGACTTGGTGGAGTCAGGCTATCTTTGAACCCAAAACCTAAATAGAGTGCATAAAACTAAGCGGCCCAAGATGCTAGGAGTCCCAGTGCAGGCACATGCCAGACCCAAACTCTAACCATACACAGACATAACTCTAACCCTACACTTAATCCTAATGTTAACTTAGCCCTTAAACAAGACCCATCACTAATCGAAAAACAAACAAAAACCCCAAGACCAAAACACATTCACTGAACCTTTCTGCCAACCCTCACCCTAACTCCTAAACGTAGGTTCACCTAAACTTAGGTTTCCTTAATCCTGACCCCTACCTTAAATCTAACCCGAACCCTAACCTCTAACCCTAACCTTAATATAAGGTATTCAAATCCTATTCCTAACCTTAACCTGTACCCTAACCCTAACCCTCTAATACTAATCCTATCTCATACCCCAAACTGTACCCTAACCCGTACCCTAAAACCAACCCCTAACCCACTCCCTAACCCTATATCTTACCCTTTTCCAAAACCGTACCCTGACCCTGACCTGACCCTAACCCTAACCTGTAACCAAACCTTAACCCTAACCCTAGCCCTAACCCCTATCCTAATCCTAACCCTCACTCTAACCCTAAACCTAGCCCTAAGTTTAACTGTAACCCTTAACTCTAACCCCTAACCATAACTCACACCCTCACCCCTAACCCTAACTGCAAACCTAAGCCCAACCCTAACTCTAACCATAACCCTAACCCCAACCTCTAACCTCCTGCCCTAATCCCTAGAGCCTAAACCCTAACCCTAACACTAAATCCTGTCCCTTACCCTAACCCCCATCCTAACTCTTAACACTGACAAATACCCTTATGCCTCACCTAACCTCTAATTCGTAATCATAAGCATAATCACTAACCCCTAACATCTAACCTAAGGCTAACCACCAACTTCCTCCCCTCTCCTCACCCTACCATTCATTCTACACTTTCACTTACCCTGTGGTTCTGAGGAGTCCCTTCTGATGTGGAAGTGGCCCCCAACAGCTCCTCCAGATTCCTCCAAGGGGTCCTGAGGAAGCCAGGCTCCTGTGAGTGCGGACGTGGCCCCACGTGTTCCTGAGTCATAGTCAGCGGGTCCTGAGGACGCTGGGTCTCCTGTCACTGTGGACTATGCCTCACATCCTCTGGAAGCCTCACAGCAGGTCCTCAGGGTGCCGGGGGCTCCTGTCACCCTGGATATGGCCCCATGTCCCCCAGAAAACTCACCGCGGGTCCTGAGGAGGCTGTGGGCTCCTGTCAGCATACACGCAGCCCCTTATGTCCCGAAGCCAAAGTGCAGGTCCTGAGGAAGACAGGGTACCTGTCAGCATTGACGTGGCCCCACATTTTCCTCAAGCCTCACCATAAGACCTGAGGAGGCTGGGGGCTCCTGTCAGCATGGATGTGGCCCCAAATCTTCCCAAAACTTCACAGTGGGTCCTGAGGAGGCTGGAGACTCCTGTCACTATGGATGCGGCACCCACATTTTTCTTAGGCCTCACCACAGACCCTGACAAAGCTGGGGTCTTCTGTCCCTATGGACGCATCCACACATTTCCCCAAGTCTACACCAGGGGTCCTGAGGAAGTCAGCGTCCTGCTGTGTCCATGTGGCCCCAAATCCTCCCGAAGTGTCGCCGAGGGTTCTGAGGAGGCTGGGGCTCCTGTAACCATGAATGCAGCCCCCAGCTTCCAGAAGCCTCAACTTATGTCCTGAGGGACCCGGGAGCTCCTGCCAGAGTGAACGCGTCGCCACATCTTCCTGAAGCCTCCCCACAGGTCCTGAGGCAGCTCAGGGACTCCTGTCAGTGTGGATGCAGGCCCATATCTTCCTGAAGCCTCCCCGGGGGTCGTGAGGCTGCTCAGGGGTGCCTCTCAGCGTGGGTGCGGGCCCACAATTTCCTGATACCTCCCTGCGGGTCCTGAGGTGCTCAGGGCTCCTGTCAGCGTGAATGTGGGCCCACATCTTCCAGAAGCCTCCCTGCGGGTCCTGAGGCGGCCCAGGGGCTCCTGTCAGGGTGGATGTGGGCCCACATATTCCTAAAGCCTCATCGCGGGTCCTGAGGAGACCGGGGTTCCTGTCAGCATGAATGTGACCCAATTTCCCCCTGAAGACTCCCCGCGGGTCCTGAGGAGGCTGCAGCTCATCAGCATAGATGCGTCCCCATGTCTTCCGCAGGCCTCCCCAGCACAGGCTGGCTCCTGTTAGTGCAGGCAGAGGAGGCCTACTGCACATGCATGCCCCATGGGAGGGGCCTGGGCTCAGGCGCCCCCTGCGGGATGCTCAGGCACTACAGGAGACTGTGCAGGAGGCAGCGGGTGCTCTCTGTGCTGCACCTGCCTCCTTTCAGCCTTCATCTGGGGCCTGTTAGCTTTGGAAACATCTCACTGAAAAGGAGCCCAACACCCGGCTTCCCCAGAAATACTTAAGGACAAGGAATTGGAGCCCACAGGACGTGAAAGGAAATGTGGACCAGACTTTTACCACGTCCTGCAAAACTCACTCAACCCTCTTCCACTGTGGGCGGGACCGCGGGTTGGTGCAGCCGCCCTGGAAACAGTGTGGAGGCCCCTCAGGAAGTTACAAATAGAGCCGCCCTGCGATCAGCAGGTGAACGGCCTGGAGCTCACTCCGAAGATACAGATGCAGTGAGACTTGGGACACCTGCACCCCAATGTCCACAGCAGCCGGTCCACAGTAGCCACACTGTGGGAGGACCCTCGGTGTCCGCTGCCAGATGATGGATAAAGAGGATGGGAGATAGATGATGGTCATAGAGAGAGGAATGGAACTCAGCTATCAAAGAGAAGGAAATCTTGCCATTTGCAATGATGTGGATAGAACTAAAGGGATCATGTTAAGTGAAGTAACTCACTCGGAAAAGAGAATGACGTGTGGTTTCATTCATAGGTGGAATTAAAGAAGCAAAGCAGATGAACAACTGTAAAGGGAAGGAAAAACAAATAAGATGAAAACAGATGCAGGAAATACAGACTCTTAATAATAGGAAACAAACTGAGGGTCGCTGGAGGGGGCGGATAACAGGGGACCGGCATGAAGGAGGTCACGTGATGTCACGAGCACTGCTGTTATCTCCAACTGGTGAATCCCTGAATTCTTCCTCTGAAAGTGTAATACGCTATACGTTAATTAATTGGGTTTAAATTAAGTTAAAAAAATCAGTTCTATCAGAGCACATTTCCTTCTGTACTCTCTGTTTTGCCTATTCAGCTTATGCCGGAACCACCCCCGTGGGTCTGGTTTGTCTAAGTAGGCTCCACGCCTCGTCCATGGCCCAACACAGGCCTAGAACTCACGACCCCTGAGATCAGGACTGGAGGTGAGGTCAGGAGTTGGATGCTTAACCGACGGATCCAGCCGGGGGCCCGAGAACCACACTGCTTTATCCTGTGTCTCTGTGACATCTTTTGAAATAGGAAAGTGCCGCGTCCCACTCTGTCATGCTTCTCCAATACTGATTTGACCTCCGGGGTCATTTGTTGTGGGGGTTGGATGTTATGGGTTTTGTTTTTTTTTTCCTATTTCTAAGATCTGCCACCATGATTTTGATAGGAATGACATGAAACTGAGGGTGGCTTCAGGAACTGCGGACATTTTCACAAGATGAGGCTCCGACCCCACGAGCCCAGGACGGCCTCCCAGAGCCTGGTATGGCTCAGTGCACAAGACTTGTGCTCCTTTGGTTCAGTCTCATTATTTATCCTCCTTGATGCTCCTGAGAAGGCCTTCACGTCCTTCCTTTCCTTCCTGAGTGCTCATTGTCGGGACACAGCAAGGCTACTCTGCTTTGTAGGGTCAGTTTGTGTCCCTTTACTTTACTGAGCTCACTCCTTAGTTCTAACAGGTTTTGGTGGAGGCTCTTGGGTTTCCTGTTTCTAGTACCGCGTCTTCAGCAAATAGGGACAGTGTGACGTCCCCCTTCCATGTGTGGAACCTTTGCTGTTTACAGCTTAATGTCCTAGAAAGCCCCACAATTGAATCAAAACTGAGCCCAGGCCAAGGGCAGGAAGCCCCTATTAGAATGAGAACAGAGCTCAATGCCCTTGAAGGCCCCATATCAAAATGTAAACAGAACTTGAGGAATTGCTCCAGCCCTTCTTGAGGTCCCCAAGACCAGCCCTTAAATTTTTTTTTTTAATTTTTATTTTTTTATGATAGTCACAGAGAGAGAGAGAGAGAGGAGAGAGAGGCAGAGACACAGGCAGAGGGAGAAGCAGGCTCCATGCGCCGGGAGCCTGATGTGGGATTCGATCCCGGGTCTCCAGGATCGTGCCCTGGGCCAAAGGCAGGCGCTAAACCGCTGCGCCACCCAGGGATCCCAAGACCAGCCCTTAAAACTAAGCTAAAACCTACTTCGGGTCCAAGTCCCTGATCTGCAATGTCGGGTATACTTGGACACAAGATCGAGCTTGTAAATAATCCCTCGTGTGTTTGCATCGGAATCGGCTTCTTGGTGGTTTCTCATATTCGCAATCTTGGGCACAACAGTCTGAGATAAAAAACAAAACCAAAAGAAACTCAGACGCGGGCAGAATGAAAGCAGGGTTCTGAGAGAAGCGGCAGGGAACCGGGGGCTTGGCGGCTCTTCTGTGGTGGGCCTGCAGACTGGGGGGCGGAATCCTCAGTCCTAGAGCTAGAGGACCAGCGTCCCCACCCGCCTCCCCCCCATCAGACCCGAGTCTCAGGGAGCAGCACAGCACTGCCCGCTGGAGGCCAGAGGTGCTGATGCCCACCCCGTCACTGATCCCCGCAGGTGCATCTCCCAGCAGATGTGCACCTGACAATCAGCACCACATCCCATCGCCAGACACCACACAGACCACTCGCTGCCACCAAGTTGTCAGACCACAGAGGCCCGGAGAGGAGGCCCGGAGACACATTTGCCTCTCGCAAAACTTGCGCCCCTATCGAACGAAATCCTTTCAAGCGAAGCTTACAGAAGGTCTGCATGTGGGATGTTCAAGTCCTAAGCTCAAACCAAAGGAGTGTGCATGCCTTGGAGGCAGCTGTCCGCTGGGAGCCAAATTGACAAGGCAGACACTTGGTTCACACTCCGCCACACTCGCGCATACAATGAAATGCTGTGGAAGCAGAACGTACAGGCAGTCAGGATGGGGGAGGTACAGGCCATAAGCTCAACTCTCAGAAGTGTGTATGCTTTGCATCCGATGACTGCTAGACACTTATAGAGATGAGGAATACCCGAGCTACACTCTAATTGAACAAGGACGTTGGCAATCGCTATATTGAACTCAGATACACGTGTACAGTCCTGACACTTCCACTCGCATTTCTCCAACCTCTTTTAGCACCTAATGTAAGGAAGTTAGCAGCTATGACTATGGGTAGGCAGGATGCGGGAGGGTCCTGCCCTGATCTCAGCTCTCACAAAAGACCATGCCTAGAAGCCCGCTTTCAACTAGCTGCGTTCTAATGGCCGTGAGACCATAGCAGTCTTCTAACTCAGGAGGTTTGAAGAATACCACTCTACTGTACCTGGAGACACCTTCCAGGCCTGCACTATTCCACTTGCTTCTCACAAGCTTCTGACAAACGTCTCTGGTGAAGATGTTCAAAACTCATTCTGCAGGCAGTGTGGAACTGTGAGGGACTAGGTGTGAGCTCAACTCTCGGGAGAGAGATGCTTTTGGACTCAGAGTTCAGCTAGCTTCTCACGTATGGAACTTAGTATGTAGCACCTGTCTAAGACAGGAATTACTAGGAAATCGCTGGATTGAGCTTGGAGGCACTAGTCTTGTATGCGGGGATTTTCCACTTACCTCTCACAACACTTCAGTCACGCATCAAGCCTAGGCCTGTTAGCAGCAAAGTGTACCTGCAGGCAGGATGTGGGAAGTACAGGCCATAAGCTCAACTCTCAAAAGTGTGTACAACTGAGAGGCAAATGTCTGCTACCCACTCGTACATGGGAGTTAGAAACTAGCTACACTCTAATTGAACAAGGACGTTGGCAATCACTGTATTGAACTCAGATACACGTGAGTACCATCCTGACACTTCCACTTGCATTTCTCCAAACTCTCCCAGCACCTAAGATAAGGACGTTAGCAGCTATGACTATGGGCAGGCAGGATGCAGGAGGGTCCTGCCCTGAGCTCAGCTTTCAAAAGGAGACCTGCCTCGAAGCAAGCTTTCTACTTACTGCGTTCTGATGGCCATCAGAATGTGGCAGCATTGTAATTCAGGATGTTCCATGAATACCGCTTTACTGCACCTGGAGACACAACCTTGAAGCCTGCAGCTTGCCCCTTGCGTCCCATGAGCTTCTGACAAACATGTCTAGTGAGGATGTTCGTAACTGTATCTGCAGGCAGTGTGGAACTGGGAAGGACCACGTTTCAGCTCAACTCTGAGAGGGAAGTTCCCCAGAGAGACAGCTTTCAGCTAGCTACTCAGGTTTGGAAGTTAGTATGTAGCTCCCATCTGAGGAAGGAATTCCTCAGAAGTTGCTGGATTGAACTAACACACATTTGCCTCTCACAAAACTTGCGTCCCGTATCGAACAAAATCCTTTGGAAGCTAAGCGTAAAGGCGGTCAGCATGTGGGAGGTTCAAGTCCTAAGCTCAATCCAAAGGTGTGTGCATGCCTTGCAGGCAGCTGTCCGCTGGGAGCCAAATTAACAAGGCAGACACTTGGTTCTCACTCCGCTACTCTCTCGCATACAACGAAATGCTGTGGAAGCGGAACGCACAGGCAGTCAGATGGGGGAGGTACAGGCCATAAGCTCAAATCTCAGAAGTGTGTATGCTTTGCAGGCCGACGTTGCTAGACACTTATCGAGGCGAGGTATACCCGAGCTACACTCTAATTGAACAAGGACGTTCGTAATCGCTATATTGAACTCAGATACACATGAGTACAGTTCTGACACTTCCACTCGCATTTCTCCAACATCTCCCAGAACCTCACTTAAGGATGTTAGCAGCTATGACAATGGGCAGGCAGGATGCGGGAGGGTCCTGCCCTGAGCTCAGCTCTCACAAGAGAGCATGCCTAGAAGCCAGCTTTCAACTAGCTGCGTTCTAATGGCCGTGAGACCATAGCAGTCTTCTAACTCAGGAGGTTCGAAGAATACCACTCTACTGCACCTGGAGACACCTTCCAGGCCTGCATGATTCCACTTGTGTCCCACAAGCTTCTGACAAACGTCTCTGGTGAAGACGTTCAAAACTCATTCTACAGGCAGTGTGGAACTGTGAGGGACAGGGTGTGAGCTCAACTCTCGGAAGAGAGATGCTTTTGGACTCGGGGTTCAGCTAGCTTCTCACGTATGGAACTTAGTATGTAGCACCTGTCTACTACAGGAATTACTAGGATATCGCTGGATTGAGCTTGGAGGCACTAGTCTTGTATGCCGGGATTTTCCACTTACCTCTCACAACACTTCAGTCACGCATCGAGCCTAGGCCTGTTAGCAGTGAAGTGTACCTGCAGGCAGGATGTGGAAAGTACAGGCCAAAAGCTAAACTCTCAGAAGTGTGTATGCTTTGCAGGTCGATGTCTGCTAGACAGTTATCGAGGCGAGGTATACCCGAGCTACACTCTAATTGAACAAGGACGTTGGCAATCATTGTATTGAACTCAGATAGACGTGAGTACAGGCCTCATGCTTCCACATGCATTTCTCACAACCTCTCCCAGCACCTAATATAAGGATGTTAGCAGCTACGTCTACAGGCCGGCAGGATGCGGGAGGGTCCTGTCTTGAATTCAGCTCTCAAAAGGAAGCATGCCTCGAAGCCGAAAGTCAGGAGGTTCAATGAATACCGCACTACTGCACCTGGAGACACAACCATTGAAGACTTCAACTTGCCCCTTGCGTCCCATGAGCTTCTGGCAAACATCTCTAGTGAGGATGTTCAAAACTCTATCTGCAGGCAGTGTGGAACTGTGAGGGACTACGTGGGGTCTCACCTCTCAGAATCAAGTTCCCCTGGACACTGCGTTCAACTAGCTTCTCTTGTATGGAAGTAGTAGCAATGTATGAGAGGAATTCCTCGGTAGTCGCTGGATTGAGTTTCAAGACACATGTCTCCTGGCCTGCACCTTCCAATTGCCTCTCACACAACTTCTGTCCCGCAACAAACCTAGGCCTGTTAGAAGCGAAGTGTACATGCAGTCAGTGTGGGACCCAGGAAATTTCTTTTTATTTATTTATGATAGTCACACAGCGAGAGAGAGATAGAGAGGCAGAGACATAGGCAGAGGGAGAAGCAGGCTCCATGCACCGGGAGCCCGACATGGGATCGATCCAGGGTCTCCAGGATCACGCCCCTGGCCAAAGGCAGACGCTAAACCGCTGCGCCACCCACGGATCCCGAGACCCAGGAAATTTAACAAAAATCCCCTACTCCTGGACAAGCAGAGGAGGACAGATGCCATTTTGTGCTACAGCTGTCACCCTCTGTATGACCCCTACATAACCTGCTTATTGCTTAAGGTGCTGCCCCACCCTAGTCAAGCTTTTGGGCACACGCTACTCAGAAATCGGCCCATAACAATGTAACCCTGCTTTGTGCCAGCCAAAACTGCGCACCAATTCTGACCAAAGTAATAGGCCAGCTCAAATGGATACTATAGGGTAAGATGTAATTCAATCGGCCACCTGCGTGTGGACCGACATGACTGTGCAACTTTCTGTGTATTCCATGGGCCACTGCCCCTATAAAGCTGCTATGCCTTAGTCTTGGGGTCCAAGTCCCTGCTCCGCTGTGTCAGGTATACTTAGACCCACGCTCCAGCTTGTGAATAAACCCTCTTGTGTTTGCATCGGTGTCGGCTTCTCGGTGGTTTCTAGGATTCACAATCTTGGCCACAACATTTGGGGGCTCGTCCGGGATCTGAGAGACCTCCAGGACCTTATCCGGAGG
This sequence comes from Canis aureus, assembly GCF_053574225.1. Taxonomy (NCBI): domain Eukaryota; kingdom Metazoa; phylum Chordata; class Mammalia; order Carnivora; family Canidae; genus Canis; species Canis aureus. The sequence goes on from NC_135632.1 coordinate 60,743,119, forward strand.
ATTTCACGCGTGGTGAGTGCACTCAACTTTTTCCACCTTTTGCGTGCATATTCTCTAAGAGCTCTAACCTGTAGGAATTCCAATCTGTATTAGGTCAGCATTGACTTAGGCGGATGCGCTGGTGGGCCATCAACCGGGGGTCTTGAGGAGACGTCCCTTGCCCCTGCCTGGAGGATGGAGGTCCTATCTGTAAGGAGGATGGAGGTCCTCATCTGTATGGAGGATGAGCGTCCTCATATGTAAGTAGGATGGGGTCGTCATCTGTATGGATGACGGGGGTCCTCATCTGTAAGGAGGACGGGGCTCCTCATCTGTATGGAGGACGGGGTCCTCATCCGTAAGGAGGACGGGGGTCCTCCTCTGTATGGAGGACGGGGGTCCTCATCTGTAAGGAGGACGGGGGTCCTCATCTGTATGGAGGACGGGGTCCTCATCCGTAAGGAGGACGGGGGTCCTCCTCTGTATGGAGGACGGGGGTCCTCATCTGTAAGGAGGACGGGGGTCCTCATCCATAAGGAGGACAGGGGGTCCTCATCCGTAAGGAGGATGGGGGTCCTCGTCTGTATGGAGGACGGGGGTCCTCATCTGTAAGGAGGGCTGGCTGCCAGCCCTTCGGATTACTTTCTGTCTTGTCTCCGCAGCTGCACTAGAACGTTTGTCTGTTACTGTGCTCTTCTTACCTCTTTGCACGCTGGTCTGTGTTACCTGTTTGTGTGCTGGTCTGTGTTACTGTGTTCTTGTTAACTGTGTGTTTGACTGTGTTATTTGTAAACTGTCATAACTGTCTGTGCCTTGGTGTGGACGGGGGACATAATGGGACAGATGTAAACCATACCCTTGTCTCTTATGCTCTCCCACTTCTCGGATGTTAGGGAAAGAGCTCTTATTGTGAGCATAGACATACAGAGAGAGAGATTCCAAATTTATTGCATATCAGAATGGCCAACCTTTGACGTGGGATGGCCCCGAGAAGGAAATTTTCACCTACCTATTATCTTACAGGTTAAGGCCGTGAACTTCAGGGACAAACCAGATGGCCACCCTGACCAGATGCCCAACATCCTGGCCTGTCAGGACATGATCGAGAATTCCCCTCCTTGGCTAAAACCCGTTTTTACTCCCCAAAGCACACAACTCGCCTGAAGGTAAGGAGAGACTCCGGGTCCACCGCCAGACTCTAATGGCAGGTCTCCAGGCTGCCACGTGCAAGACTACCAATCTGGCCAAGGTCTATGATGTGAGACAGGGTAAGGATGAGAGTCCAGCAGCCTTCTTAGAGGGAGCAATAGAGGCTTTTAGGCAGTACACCCCTATGAACCCAGAAGCCCCGGAAACAAAGGCCGCAATTATCATGGCTTTTATTAACCAGGCCGCTCTGAACATTAAAAAGAAATTGCAAAGAGTAGAGAGACCGGGAGAGAAGAGCTTGCAGGACTTAGTGACAATAGCAGAACGAGTCTATAATAGAAAAAGTCCGGAAGAACTGCATGTTACCACCCCACACGCTATTAAAGGGGTGCTCAAACAGCCCCCAGACAGCTGGATCAGCAATGCCCATCTGACCCATTATCAGAGCCTACTGCTAAACCCCACCAGAATTTTTTTTTTTTTTTTTATTTATGTATGATAGTCAGAGAGAGAGAGAGAGGCAGAGACACAGGCAGAGGGAGAAGCAGGCTCCATGCACCGGGAGCCCGACATGGGATTCGATCCCGGGTCTCCAGGATCACGCCCTGGGCCAAAGGCAGGCGCCAAACCGCTGCGCCACCCAGGGATCCCCCCCACCAGAATTTTATTTAAGCCACCGACAACCCTGAATCTGGCAACGCTACTCCCTAACCCAGACTGGGACCCCCCTCTGCATGACTGTCAAGAAATTTTGGCACAGGTGTACGGAATCAGAGCTGATCTCCAGGACCAGCCACTGCCGAACGCCAATGCCACCTGGTACACGGACGACAGCAGTTTTGTCTGAGAAGGAGTCCGATTTGCGGGGGCAGCCATACCATAACCACGGAGACAGAGACCATCTGGGCAGAGCCATTGACAGCCTAAATGTTGGCTCAATGGGCAGAACTGATCCCACTGGCCAAGGCACTGACCATGGAGGAAGGTAAACGAATAAACATCTACACCGACAGCAGGTACGCCTTTGCCACCGCTCACATTCACGGAGCCCTTTACAGAGAGAGAGAGAGCTTCTGACAGCAGAGGCAAAGACTGTTAAAAACAAAACGGAGATTCTTGAACTCCTGAGGACCCTCTGGCTGCCCAAGGCCCTAGCCATCATCCACTGTCCGGGGCACCAAAAGGCAGACACACCAGTAGCCAGGGGAAACCGGCTAGCCGATTTAAAAGCAAAGGAGGTGTCCCTTTTGGTGACCCAGGTCTTAGCAACCACGCTACCTGATCCGGGGGAACGGAACCTGCCGGACACCCCCAACTATAGTGATGCTGACTTACACTGGATCAAACGCTTGCCTATGACCCAGTGATTGTGTGGCTGGTGGAGGGCCACAGACTCCAGCATCATCTTGCCAGAAGAACTGGGACGGCGAGTCCTATCCAAAACGCATCGGAGTACTCACACGGGAACAAGGAAGATGGAAGACCTCATACGACATGCAAAGATCACTATTAAAGACTCTCGAGCAAAGATCGAGCAGATCGTGGCAAGCTGCCACTCATGCCAGTTAACTAATGCCACCGCCCATGGATCTAACCCAGGCACCTGGCTCCGGGGGGACCGCCCAGGAGCCTACTGGGAAGTGGACTTCACTGAGGTAAAACCTGGAAAATATGGATACAGGTATTTATTAGTGTTTGTAGATACTTTTTCAGGATGCACAGAGGCATTTCCCACCAAACATGAAACGGCACAGACCGTGACCAAGAAACTGCTGGAAGACATCTTACCAAGGTATGGTTTTCCTGTTAAGATTGGGTCAGACAAGGGCCCAGGATTCTTCTCTAAGGTAACACAGGGAGTGGCACTAGTACTTGGGGCAGATTGGAAATTAGATTGTGCATATAGGCCCCAGAGCTCAGGACAGGTAGAGAGGATGAACAGAACACTAAAGGAGACCTTAACTAAATTAGCCCTGGAGGGATCCCTGGGTGGCGCAGCGGTTTGGTGCCTGCCTTTGGCCCAGGGCGCGATCCTGGAGACCCGGGATCGAATCCCACATCGGGCTCCCGGTGCATGGAGCCTGCTTCTCCCTCTGCCTGTGTCTCTGCCTCTCTCTCTCTCTGTAACTATCATAAATAAATAAAAATTAAAAAAAAAATAAAATAAATTAGCCCTGGAGACTGGCGGGGACTGGGTGACTCTCCTCCCCTTCGCCCTATATCGGGTGAGGAACTCCCCATATAAGATGGGACTGACTCCCTACGAGATCATGTTCGGTCTTCCTCCACCTGTTATCCCCATTTTAAAACTTGAGGTGCTTGCTGAATTTGATGATCACCAACTTCTTTTCTCCCTCCAAATGTCATGAACCCATGAGCAGGTGTGGCCTAAGCTGAGGGCCCTCTATGAGACTGGGCCACCCCCGGATCCCCATCGATATCAGCCAGGTGACTGGGTGTACATGTGTACGTGTGGAGATACCAACACCGGACACTTCAACCTCGCTGCAAGGGACCTACACCCTGATCCTGACCACTCCCAATGCTCTCAAGGTCGACGGGATTACTCCCTGGTCCACTACACCCAGGTCCAGCCAGCTGACCCACATACCGTTCTCAAGGACTTTGTTCCAGAATGGAAAAGCCACCCGGACAAGGACAATCCCCTAAAGCTAAGAGTGCACCGTTCTCACTAATTTCACACCTCCAAGACTCCCTAGTCTGAGGTTGTCCTTCAAAATAGAAAGGGATTAGACTTAGTCTTCTTACAACAAAGGGTGTGTGTGTGGTGTGTGTGGGGGGTATGTGCTGCCTTAAACGTAGAATGCTGCTTCTTCGCTGGAATATAAATGGCAGCGAGAACAGCAACAAGGTTGGTTAAAATCCTGGTTTAATCATTCCACCTGGCTCACCCTAAGAGCAACCTGGACCCTTGATTGGATCCTGCATAGGATCCTCTGAAAAAGGGGGGAATGTGGGACCCAGGAAATTTAACAAAAATCCCCTACCCCTGGACAAGCAGAGGAGGACTGATTCCATTTTGTGCTACACCTGCCACCTCCTGTACGACCCCCACATAACCTGCTTATTGCTTAAGGCGCTGCCCCACCCTAGTCGAGCCGCTGGGCACACCCTAATCGGAAATCGGCTCAGAACAATGTAACCCTGCTTTGTGCCCGCCAAAAATGCGTGCCAATTCTGACCAAAGTAATAGGCCAGCTAAAATGGATACTATAGGGTAAGATGTAATTCAATCGGCCACCTGCGTGTGGACCGACATGACTGTGCATCTTTCTGTTAATCCCATGGGCCACTGGCCCCTATAAAGCTGATACGCCGCCTCTTAGTCTCGGGGTCCAAGTCCCTGCTCCGCAGTGTCGGGTATATTTGGACCCATGCTGGAGCTTGTAAATAAACCCTCGTGTGTTTGCATCGGTGTCAGCTCCTTGGTGGTTTCTCGTATTTGCAATCTTGGGCACAAGACCAGGGCCTGCTGCCCTGACCTCCCTTCCAGGGCCACACTGACCGCCCCACAGGCCCTCTGTGCCCGAGGCACACAGGCACGGGGATGCGGGGAGGGGAGGAAGTGCCCCGGAACCCGGCCAGCCCGGGCCCCCAGGACAGAGGGAGCACAGACCTCCTAGGTCGCTTTGCACAGACCCTGGTGACCTGAGGCTCCCTGACTGTCACTCTGTCCCAGCCCCTCCTGGCCCGGGGGCACGGGCTGAGTCCCAGTAAAGTCTGTGGGGTCCTGACCCTGGTGTCTGGCCGCCCCTGGTAGGCACGTGGGGACGTCAGCTGTGTGTATGCCTGGCGGCGCCCCTGCAGGGGCTGGTTGGGGCCTGGGTGGTGCCCCCTCCTCCTCTCTGGGGGTCTCTCCACGCCCCGTGCACAGAGTTCCTGGAGACACAAAAATGGGCTGGCTGTGCATTTTCGCACCACAACACTTTCTTGACTTGCTACGGCAAATGGGCTCAGAGCCGAGGGTGCCCACCTTCCCCTGGGGAGGGAGCCCTTTCTGTCCTTCAGGCGAGGGCAAGAATCACACGGGGTGGGGGGGCGGGGGCTGGAGTCCCCCACCTGGAAGCATGTGTGGACTCCGTTTGGGGGCGTGTGTCCCCCAAACACAGGTTTCAGCCTGAGAGACGGTTCTGAGGACAGCAGAGCTGACCTGGACCTGCAGCTCATGGGCTCCTGTGCTGGGTCCCTTCAGGGCAGCTGGACCCCGGCCTCGGGCCCCCTGGGGCCCCAGCACCTGGAGGAGCCTGCCTCCTGCTGTGGGTGTTGGTGGGGCCCACCAGCCTACCCCTGTTCTCCCCACCCTCGGGTGTCCCGGGATCCCCAGGGCTGCCCTAGGTCAGCGACCCGGATCTGTGGGGCACGCCCAGGGCCCAGGAGGACACATCCAGCTGTGGGAGGACTCGTTCAGCCTAGAGCCAGAATCCAGGCCCGGCCAGACTAATGGATCCCATTAGTCTTTGTGTTGGGCCTGGGGAGGGCTCAAATCACCCCAGCCCCCACAGAGCCCAGGGCCAGGCCAGCCCAGGTCCCTCTGGGTTAGGGGCTGGTGTCCTGTGCAGGGTGTGCCGCCCTCCAGGACGGACAGTGGGAGGAGGCAGGGCACAGTGCATCCTGTGTTCCATCCACCTGCACCCACCCTGTCAGGGGCTCCCGGCCTTCCCTCTTCCCTGCAACCCCTGGGTACTCTATGGGACACCAGGGCTTCTGTTGGGAGTAGGCTGTCCAGAGAACCCCGGGGAGGCTGAGCATGTCCCACAGGGGGCAGCTGCACTGGGTGCTTGCTGGGGGCCGATGGTGTTGGGCAGAGGTATGATGGTGGTGGAGTGTGGGGGATGGTGTAGGGGGGATGGTGTGGGGGTATAGTGTGGTCAGGGATTGTGTGGGGGTGTGAGGGGGATGGTGTAGGGGGGATGGTATGGGGACAATGCCATGGGGGATGATGATGTAGGGGATGGTGTGGGGGTGGGGAATGAGCAGGATGGCTCAGGGTGCCTGCAGACACAGGGCATCCTCTTTCTCTAAGATGCACACGGAGACGTCTACAGATAATGGCGACCCCAGTCTGGGGTTTGCTGTGACACCTGCCCCAGGGGCCCCGTATGGTCAGTGCAGGGCCCTGGCTGGACCGGGGGCATTATCTGGGGGTCATCATACTATGTATGTTTACAAATTGCAAATTGTCTCAAATGAAATGCATAGACTTTAGAAATATATAAAGCATCGAGGGTGGGTGTCACCCTGACCCGTCCGGCCCTCATCGGATCAATGTGTGTCCTGTTCTAGCCACGGCCATGCCGCCTGGCCCCCAGGTCCCCTTACTGCTCCCCACGGCTCCACCCCAGCCCCTTGCCTTTCAGGCGGCTGTCCCTCAACCCTTTGGAGTTCAGCTCACATGGCAACCCTTGGAGGCCCCATCCTAGTGGCCTCCTCATCCCCGAACTCCGGGTGTGGGGGCACGGGGGTCATCCCCAGCACCTTACCATGCGGCGGTGTGTTGTTGGCTGCTGTTGCTACCCCCGGCCTCAGAAGCCCCGTGTTTCCTACCCAGAAGCCCTCAGGCCTCCCCTGGGGCCTGGAACCCCCCCCCGGCCCAGGAGCCTCACCCGACCCCATAGCGGTCCCAAAACATGGTGTGGCTGCCGAACGTCCTGTTGACGTCCAGGCCTATCTGCGTGATGTCCCTGGAGGAGACCAGGGCCTCCTCCTTCATTTCCTGCGGGAAAACCGGGGAGGAGGAGCCGGCATCAGGGACACAGACCCCGACCTGTCACCAGCTGCAGTCCTGGGCAGGGAGCCCTGGGGCCACCATGGGAGTGTGTCCTGCCAAAACCTCCTTCCTTCCCCTGGGAGGCCGGTGATGGCGGCAGTGCGCACCATGCCCATGGGACTTCTGTGAGGGCCTGTGCCCAGCTGTTGTGGGCTGGGAGGTGACTGAGGGTCAGCCTGGGTGGGAGGGGACAGGGGGTCAGCCCAGGTGGGGAGGTGACATGGGGGTGTTGTGCTCAAGATTGTGAATCCGAGAAACCACTAAGGAGCCAACACCGATTCAAACACAGGAGGGTTGATTTACCAACTCGAGCTTGCGTCCAAGTATACCCGACAGGGCGGAGCAAGACTTAGACCCCGAGGTGGGTTTTAGCTTAGTTTTGTTTTTTTGTTGTTTTGGTTTTTTTTTAGCTTAGTTTTAAGGGCTGGTCTCAGGTACCTCCAGAAGGGCTGGAGCAATTCCTCAAGTTCTGTTTACATTTTGATATGGGGCCTTGGAGGGCATTGAGCTCTGTTCTTATTCTAATAGGGGCTTCCTGCCCTTGGCTTGGGCTCAGTTTTTATTGTAATGTGGGGCTTTCTAGGACATTAAGCTGTAAACTTTTGTTTTTTTTCCCCGTAACTGAAGTAATGTAAATTTCAGCTCTTATTCACAGGGACCTGGGATGGCTGGACATGTGCTAACGCTGAACATAAAGTGGAATGGCCTTAATTTTCTTGGCCTCCACATGTCCCATCCTATCTAGCTCCTTCCCCCTTCCCCAGAGCTCCTAAGAGAGCAATTGCAAATGACCTCTGGTGCTAGCATGTGTTGGGGGACAGGCCCAGGGATTTGGGATCAAGAAGACCTGGAGCTCGGGCCTCCTGGGTGGCTGTGCAGTGGGATTCCATGCTGCAGACTCTTATTCCCTAAGGCTATCTTGACAACTGACTTTGTACATAGAAAACCTCTCCTTTGTCTTTAAAAGATGAAGAGCCAGTCAAAGCATTTTTTTCTCTGCCCATCTGATTGCTCAGATTCCAATGTGAGACGTATTTCCTGTTAATAAGGATAATTTACTATCCGTAGTACTATGGTTAAAATATTCTGACACAAGTAGTTCAGAGGGATGAGGGTTTCTCATCTCTTTCTTCACAGTTGAGTCACTCATAAGGAAATGCATCTTTATGGATTTGGAACGAACTGAGAGACATTATTACCAATGGTCCTATTACTATGTGAAGGATTCTTCCCTGAGATTCTTCCCCTGTTTTAACTGACACTGAAACACTGCGAACTCTTTGGAAGACAAATGTCCAGGAAATAAATGTTATGCATTGCTAATTTTAAATGCACTTGCAATATGGTGTCTAATATAAAAGAAGTATTTTTATCTGATATTTGCTATTTATTATCCTTTCCTGCTTTTCAGGTTGAGGAGGCATTATACGTGCTCATAAGTGTTTTTCTTTCCTTCTGATATAAAATTCTTACTTTGTTCCCATTGAAGGAACTCTTTAAGAATAAGGCAAAAATTAATTAAACTATTCTAAAATCTTCACACTTGGAGCCTGATTCATTTATGTCAATTTTCAAAATAAATCTTATTGATTAGAAAAAAAAAAGATTTATAGGGAAATTGAGAAGATAGTACAGAGAATTCTCATGCACTCGCACTCAATTTCTCCAATTATCGATATCTTATATTAGTACGGTACAAATATTAGCGAATGAATCAATATTAAAATATTCGCATTAACCAAAGACCATACTTTATTCAGATTTCCTTTTTTTTTTTTTTTTTTTGCTAAGTTACCATCCCTCATATCACATTAAACTTGTCATCATGTTTTCTTAGGCTCCTCTGGATTTTGACAGTTTTTCAGCCTTTTCTTCTTGTTGTTGAACTGGAACACTTTGAGAAGTAGAGTATTTTGTAAAATTTCCCTTAGTTGGGACATGTCTGTTGTTTATCTCATGATTGAACTGTGATTGTGGATCATATACAGAGATATACTGCCATTTTTATTATATCATATAGGGGATAGATACTATCAACATGATTTATCAGTCTTGGGAGGCAGATGTCTGCTACCCACTCCTACATGGGAGTTAGAACCTAGCTACACTCTAATTGAAGAAGGCCATTGGAAATCGCTGTATTCAACTCAGATACACGGGAGTATAGGCCTGACGCTTCCACATGCTTTTCTCACAACCTCTCCCAGCACCTACCATCAGGATGTTAGCAGCTAAGTCTACAGGAAGGCAGGATGCGGATGGGTCCTGCCCTGTCCTCAGCTCTCAAAAGGAAGCATGCCTCGAAGCCAGCTTTCTACTAGCTGCGTTTTTATGGCGATGAGAACGTAGCAGCATTGTAAGTCAGGAGGTTCCATGTACACCGCTCTACTGCACCTGGAGACACAAGCATTGAAGCCTGAGCTAGGTAGGCCCTTGTGTCCTATGAGCTTCTGACAAACTTGTCTAGAGAGGAGGTTCGAATTTCCATCTGAAGGCTGTGAGGAACTGTGAGGGACTGGGGGTGAGCTCAAGTCTCAGAAGCAAGTACCCATTGGACACTGAGTTCAACTAGCTTCTCATGTAAGGAACTTAGTATGCAGCACCAAACTAAGAGAGCAGTTCCTCAAATATCTCTGGATTGGGATATGAGACACTAGTCGTGTGGGCCGGCACCTTCCACTAACCTCTCACAACCCTTCTGTCACGCATCAAGGCTAGGCCTGATAGGAGCGAAGTGTATCTGCAGTCAGCATGTGGGAGGTACAGGGCATGAGTTCAACTCTCAGAAGTGTGTATGCTTTGCAGGCAGATGTCTGCTAGACACTTATTGATGGGAGCTAGAAGCCGAGCTACACTCTAATTGAACAAGGACGTTGGCAATCGCTGTATTGAACTGAGATACACGAGAGTACAAGCCTGTCACTTCCACGTGCTTTTCACACAACCTCTGTCAGCACCTAACATAAGGATGCCTGGACCTATGTCTACAGACAGTTATGATGCGGGAGGGTCCTGCCCTGACCTCAGCTCTCACAACGAAACATGCCTAGAAGCCAGGTTTCAACTAGCTGCATTCTTATGGCAGTGAGAATGTAGCAGTATTCTCAGTCAGGAGGTTCCAAGATTACCACTCTACTGCACCTGGGGACACCTTCCAGGTCGGCATTGTTCCACTTGCGTCTCAGAATCCTCTGACAAACGTCTCTGGTGAAGACGTTCGAAACTCACTCTGCATGCAGTGTACAACTGTGAGGGACTGAGTGTGAGCTCAACTCTCAGAAGTAAGTTGCTTTTGGACAAGGCGTTCAGCTAGCTTCTCACCTATGGAACTTGGTATGTAGCACCAGTCTAAGACAGGAATTACTAGGAAATCGCTGGATTGAGCTTGGAGGCACTACTCTTCTGTGCCGGGACATTCCACTTACCTCTCACAACACTTCAGTCACGCATCGAGCCTAGGCCTTTTAGAAGCGACGTGTACCTGCAGGCAGGATGTGGGAGGTACAGGCCATAAGCTCAACTCTCAGAAGTGTGTATGCCTGGGAGGCAGATGTCTGCTACCCACTCGTACATGGTAGTTAAAACTTACCTACACTCTGAAGAAGGCCATTGAAAATCACTGTATTCAACTCAGATACACGTGAGTTCAGGTCCGACGCTTCCACATGCTTTTCTCACAACCTCTCCCAGCACCTAACATAAGGATGCTAGGACCTATGTCTACAGGCAGTCAGGATGCGGGAGGGTCCTGTCCTGACCTCAGCTCTCACAAGGAAGCATGCCTCGAAGCCAGCTTTCCACTAGCTGCGTTGTTATGGCCGTGAGAACGTAGCAGCAATGTAAGTCAGGACGTTCCGTCAATACCGCTCTACCGCACCTGGAGACGCAACCATTGAAGCCTGCAGCTTGCCCCTTGCGTCCCATGAGCTTCTGACAAACCTGTCTTGTGAGGATGTTCGTAACTCCATGTGCAGGCAGTGTGGAACTGGGAAGGACCGTGTGTCAGCTCACCTCGCAGAAGGAAGTTCCCCAGAGTGACAGCTTTCAACTAGGTACTCAGGTTTGGAAGTTAGTATGTAGCTCCCTTCTGAGGGAGGAATTCCTCTGAAGTCGCTGGATTGAGCTAAGAGACACTTGCCTCTCACAAAACTTGCGTCCCGTATCAAACGAAATCCTTTGGAAGCGAAGCGTACAGGCGTTCAGCATGTGGGAGGTACAAGCCATAAGCTCAATCCAAAGGAGTGTGCATGCCTTGGAAGCAGCTGTCCCCTAGCGCGAAATTGACAAGGCAGACAGTTGGTTCTCACTTCGCTACTGTCCCGCATACAACGAAATGCTGTGGAAGTAGACCGTACAGGCAGTTAAGATGGGGGAGGTCCAGGGCATAAGCTCAACTCTCAGAAATGTGTATGCCTTGCAGGTGATGGCTGCTTGCCACTCGTTCATGGGAGTTAAAACGTAGCATGACTCTAATTGAACAAGGCTATTGGAAATCCCTGTATTGAACTCAGATACACGTGAGTACAGGCCTGACACTTCCACATGCTTTTCACGCAACCTCTTCCAGCACCTCACTTAAGGATGATAGGAGCTATGTCTACAGGCAGTCAGGATGCGGGAGGGTCCTGCCCTGAGCTCAGCTCTCACAAGAAAGCATCCCTAGAAGCCAGGTTTCAACTAGCTGCATTTTTATGACTGTGGTGTCCTTCTAACCTAATCTATACTTGGTCACTCCAGTCCCCAACTGGGCCTCAGCTGGACCTGGTGCCTCTGGTACTTAGTTTGGTCTCACCTGGACCTGGTGACTGTGTTCCCACCTGGTCCTCAACTGGTCTTATGACTTTTGTCCCCACCTGGGCCTCACCCAGACCAGGTGACTGAGTTCCACCTGGGTCTTACCTGGACCTGGTGAATCTGGTCCCCTCCTGGGTATCACCAGGACCTGGTGACTCTGGTCCTCACGTGCGCCCCACCTGGACCTGGTGACTCTTGTACCCACCTGGGCATCATCGGGATATGTTTAGTCTGTTTCCCAAGTGAGACTCTGGAACATTTAACTTTGGTCCTCACCTGGGCCTCACCTGGACCTGGTGACTCTGTTTCCCACATGAACCTCACCTGGACCTGGTGTCTCTGCTGTTCTTCTAGCCTCACCTGTACCTGGTGACTCCAGTCCCACTCCCCCCGGGCCTCACCTGGATTTGGTGACTCTGGTCCTCAGCTTGGTTTCATCTGGACCTGGTGACTGTGGTCCCCACCTTGGCCTCACCCAGACCTGCTGACTCTGGTTCCCACCTGCGCCTCACCTGTACCTGGTGATCTGGTTCTCACATGGACCACACCTAGACCTGGTGACCGTGCTGTCCTTCTAGACTCACCTTTAACTGGTAACTCTGGTCTCCACCTGGGCCTCACCTGGACCTGGTGAATCTGGTCCCCACTTGGTCCTCAAGAGGACCTGGTGACTCTGGTCCTGAGGTGGATATCATTGGGACATGGTTATTGTGTTCCCCACCTGGGACTCACCTCGACCTGGTAACTCTGGTCCTTACCTGGGCCTCACCTGGACCTGGTGATTCTGGTCGGCACCTGAGACTACCCTGGATCTGGTGACTGTGGTCCCCACCTGGGCCTCACTTGGACCTGGTGACTCTGATCCCCATCTGGGCCTCACCTGGCTCTGTTGACCATGGTCCTCACCTGGGCATAATTGGGACCCGGTGACTGTGTTCCACAACTGGACCTCACCTGGACCAGGTGACTCTGGTTCCCCTCTGGGTCTCACGCTGACCTGGTGACTGTGAACCCCACTTTGGCCTGACTTGGACCTGCTGACTCTGGTTGCCACCTGCGCCTCATCTCGAACTGTTGACTCTGGTTCTTTCAAGGGCCTCCCCTGTACCTGGTGCTTCTGGTCCCCACCTGGGCCTCACTGGGACCTGCTGAGTGTGGTTGCCACCTGCACCTCACCTGGACCTGGTGATTCTGGTCCCCACCGGAGCCTCACCCATACCTGGTGACTTAGGTCCCCATGTGGACCTCACTTGGACCTGGTGATTCTGGTCCTTGCCTGGTCCTCACCCGGACCTGGTGACTCTGTCCGGGTGTTGGGCTCCATTTCAGTGAGACGTTTCCGAAGCTCACAGGCCTCAGCTGGAGCCCGGAAGGAGGCAGGTGCGGCCCTAGGGACGGGGAGGCCGCCTCCTGCATGGCCTCCTGCAGTGCGTAAGTGTCCCGCAGATGGCACCCGACTCCAGGCCCCGCCCAAGGAGCGTGCATGCGCAGTAAGCCTCCTCCGCCTGTACTAACAGGAACCCGCCTGTGCTTGTGAGGCCTGAGGAGGACGTGGGGTCGCGTCCACGCTGATGAGCCCCAGCCTCCTCAGGACCCGCGGTGAGGCTTCAGTAGGACATTGGGCCGTGTTCACGCTGTCAGGAGTCCCGGTCTCCTCAGGACCCGCGGTGAGGCTTCAGGAAGCTGTGGGCCCGCATCCACGTGACAGGAGCCCCTGGGCCTCCTCAGGACCCGCGGGGAGGCTTCAGGAAGATGTGGCGCCGCGTCCACTCTGGCAGGAGCTCCCGGGCTCCTCAGGACCCAAGTTGAGGCTTCTGGAAGATGGGGGCCACATCCATGTTGACAGGAGCCCCGGCCTCCTCAGAACCCACGGTGAGGCTTCGGGAGGATGTGGGGCCACGTCCACACTGACAGGACGCTGACCTCCTCAGGACCCCCGGTGTAGACTTCGGGAAATATGGGGATGTGTCCATGCCGACAGAAGACCCCAGCCTTGTCAGGGCCCGTGGTGAGGCCTAAGAAAGATGTGGGGACCGCATCCACACTGACAGGTCTCCGGCCTCCTCAGGACCCCCTCTGAAGTTTTGGGAAGCTTTGGGGCCACGTCCATGCTGATAGGAGCCCCCAACCTCCTCAGGTCTTATGGTGAGGCTTGAGGAAAATGTGGGGCCACATCAACACTGACAGGACCCCCGTTCTCCTCAGGACATGCACTTGGCTTCGGGACATATGGGGCTGCGTCTATGCTGCCAGGAGCCCACAGCCTCCTCAGGACCCGCAGTGAGTTTTCGGGGGAACGTGGGGCCATGTCCAGGGTGACAGGAGCCCCCGGCCTCCTGAGGACCTGCTGTGAGGCTTCCAGAGGATGTGAGGCATAGTCCACAGTGACAGGAGTCCCGTCGTCCTCAGGACCCGCTGACTATGACTCAGGAAAACATGGGCCCGCTTCAGCACTCACAGGAGCCCGGCTTCCTCAGGACATCCTGGAGGACTCTGGAGGCGCCGTTGGGGGCCACGTCCACATCAGAAGGGACTACTCAGAACCACAGGGTAAGTGAATGGGTAGAATGAATGGTAGGGTCAGGGGAAGGGAGGCAGTTAGTGGTTAGGGTTAAGTTAGATGTTAGGGGTTAGTGATTAGGCTTATGGTTACAGATTAGAGGTTAGGGTGAGGGATAAGGGTAAGGGTCAGTGGTTAGGAGTTAGGATGGGGGTTAGGGATTAGGGAAAGGGGTTAGGGTTAGGACAGGATTTAGAGTTAGGGTTAGGGTTTAGGCTTTAGGGATTAGGGCAGGAGGTTAGGAGTTGGGGTTAGGGTTATGGTTAGAGTTAGGGTTGGGCTTAGGTTTGCAGTTAGGGTTAGGGGTAGAAGCAGGCTCCCCAAAGGGAGGGCAATGTGGGACTCGATCCTGGGATCCCAGGATCACACCCTGAGCCGAAGACAGATGCTCAACCACTGAGCCAACAGGTGTCCCCCAGGGTTTGGTTTCAAATCTAGTTTGTCTGATATAAGTACGGGTCCTCCAGCTTTCTTTTGCTGTCCATTAGCGTGATAGATGATTTTCCATCCCCTGGCTTTCAATCTGCTGGTGTCTATAGGTCTAAGGTGAGCATCTTGTAGGCAGCATACAGATGGATCTTGTTTTTTTAATAAAGATTTTATTTAAGAGAGAGAGAAGCAGAAAATTAGGCAGAGAGAGAAGCAGGCTCCCCACCAGGAGCCCAATATGGGACTCAATCCCAGACTCCAGGATCACACCCTGAGTCAAAGGCAGAGGCTCAACCCCTGAGCCACCCAGGCATCCCGGATCATGTTTTTTAAGCCACTCTGATACCCTATATCTTTTGATTGGAGCATTTAGTCTATCAACATTCAGAGTGATTATTGAAAGATATGAACTTAGTGCCTTTGTGTTACCTGTAGAGTTGGTGTTGCTGGTGATGTTCTCTGGTCCTTTCTAGTTTTTTGCTTTTCGTCTCTTTTTTTCCCCCACTAGAAGAGTCCCTCTTAAAATTCCTTACTGGACTGGTTTAGTGGTCATGAACTCCTTTATTTTTTGCCTGTCTGAGAAACTCTTTATCTCTCCTTCTATGCTGAATGACAGCCTTGCTGGAGAAAGAATTCTTACAAATTGAACTCCAATTTAAAAAAAATTAAAAACATAAAATAAATTTTTGCTATTATGATTGAGGAAAACGGCATTTTATGTTCAGAAATTTTTAATTTCTTCCTAGGGAGATTAAATAAATTTTGATGATTATTCTTAAAAGAAAACAAAAGAAAGGATTCTTGGCTGCATACTTTTCCCATTCAGCATATTGAATATTTCCTTCCACTTCCTTCTGGCTTGCCAAGTTTGTGGACAGATCTGCTGCAAACTGATTCATCTTCCCTTGTAGGTTAAGGACTACCTCCCCCAAGCCCCACCTCCACTGCTTTCAGGATTCTTTTCTTGTCTGTGTATTTTGTGACTTTGACTCTGAGGTGCCTGGGTGATGGTCAGCTTCTGTAGAATTTATTGGGAGTTCTCTGTCTCTCGATTTCAGTGTCTGTGTCCTTCCTCAGGTTATAGAAGTTTACATAATTCATTCAAATAAAACTTCTACCCCCTTTTCTCTCTCTTCATCTTCTGAGTCTCCTATGATATGAATGTTATTGTTTTAATAAGTGGCTGAGTTCCCTCAGTCGGCCTCTGTGGTCCATAACCTTTCTTGTTTTTAAGGCTTCCACTTGGGACTGCATCTCAGTTATAGCATTTTTAACGTTGGCCTGACTAGATTTTAGTTCTTTTAGTTCTACAGTAAGGGATTCTCTAGTTTTCTTCTATGCTCTTTTTCCAGCCCAGCTGCTATCTTTCTTTTTTTTTTTTTTAATTTTTATTTATTTATGATAGTCACAGAGAGAGAAAGAGAGAGAGGCAGAGACATAGGCAGAGGGAGAAGCAGGCTCCATGCACCGGAAGCCCGATGTGGGATTCGATCCCGGGTCTCCAGGATCGTGCCCTAGGCCAAGGGCAGGCCCCAAACAGCTGCGCCACCCAGGGATCCCTAGCTGCTATCTTTCTAATCATTGTTTTAAACTGTAGTTAGACATCATATATGTGTATTGATGAACTTCCTGGCTGTGAGTACTACCTCATGTTATTTTATGGAGGTGAATTTCTCCATCTCATTATTTTTTCCAGAAAAGAAAGAAGGAAGAAAAAGAAAAAACAAGAAAAACAATAACAACTGCCCTCCCCCAAAAAACACCAGATTATTTTGGCCTGGTTGTTAAAAGATTCTAAATCCCAAAATAAGAAACACAATTAAAGTACCATGAAAGTAAAAATAAGAAATATATAAGGTACATAAATAAAAATTAAAATAAAGCAATTAATAAAAAAGAATCAAAGTAAATAAATGAAAATAAAGCACAAAGTGCAAAGGAAGCTAAACCCTACTTTCCAGGCAGAGCTGAAGCTCTGCAGCCTCTGTGGTCCGACAACTTGGTGGCAGCGAGTGGTCTGTGCGGGGTCTGGGGATGGGCCTTGGCGCTGATTCTCAGGTGCACATCTGTGGGCTCAGAGGCGGGGTGGGCGTCAGCGCCTCTGACCTCCAGCGGGTGGCGCTGTGCTGCTCCCTGAGACTCGGCGCTGATGGGCGGGATGCGAGTGGGGACACTGGGTCCTCTGGCTCTGGGGCTGAGCATCCCGCCCCCCCAGTCTGCAGGGGCCTCCACAGAAGAGCCCCCAAGCCCCCGGGTCTCTGCCGCTTCTCTCAGAACCCTGCGTTCACTCTGCCTGCTTCCGAGCTTCTTTTGGTTTTGTTTTTTTTACTCAGACTGTTGTGCCCAAGATTGCGAATCCGAGAAACCACTGAGAAGCCGACACCGATGCAAACGCACCAGGGTTTATTTACAAGCTCAAGCTTGCGTCCAAGTACACCCGACACAACGGAGCAGGGACTTGGACCCCGAAGTGGGTTTTAGCTGAGTTTTAAGGGCTGGTCTCAGGGACCTCCAGAAGGGCTGGAGCAATTCCTCAAGTTCTGTTTACATTTTGATATGGGGCCTTCAAGGGCATTGAGCTCTGTTCTCATTCTAATAGGGGCTTCCTGCCCTAGGCCTGGGCTCAGTTCTTATGCTAATGTGGGGCTTTCAAAGACATTAAGCTGTAAACTTTTGTTTTTTTGCTGTAACTGAAGTAATGGAAATTTCAGCTCTTCTTTGCAGGGGCGTGGGATGGCTGGACGTGTGCTAACACTGGACTTAAAGTGGAATGGCCTTAATTTTCTCGGCCTCCACGCATCCCGTCTTCCTATCTAGCTCCTTCCCCCTTCCCTGGAGCTCCTAAGAGAGCAATTGCAAATGACCTCTGGTGGCAGCCTGTGTTGGGGGACAGGCCCAGGGATTTGGGATCAGGAAGACCTGGAGCTCAGGCATCCAGGCTGTGCAGCCAGATTCGATGCTGCAGACTCTTATTCCCTAAGGCTATCTTGACAACTGACTTCGTACATAGAAAAGCTCTCCTTTGTCTTTAAAAGATGAAAAGCAAGTCAAAGCAGTTTTTCTCTGCCCATCTGATTGCTCAGATTCCAAACTGAGACATATTTCCTGTTAATAAGGATAATTTACTATCCATAGTATATGGTTAAAATATTCTGACACGAGTAATTCAGAGGGATGAGGGTTTCTCATCTCTTTCTTCACAGCTCAGTCACTCATCAGGAAATGCATCTTTATGGATATGGAAAGAACCAAGAGACATTATTACCAATGGTCATATTATTAGATTAAGGATTCTTCCCTGAGATCCCAAGAAGGCAATTTTTCCTCGGGCTTGAGGAGGCCTCTTGGAGTGAGGTTAAAATCAGAAATTGTGAGTTTGGGTTTCAGATAATGAACTGGTTAGCTACATAAACACGGACAAGCACTTAGGTTCTTTTTGAATTTCAATTCCCTTAAAAGCTATAGAATAATTTCTAAACACCTCATTAGACTCTTGTAGGATTTCTTTATTGCTAATATAGGTTAACATTCATATGGCACATATTATTTGCCAAGAATTGTGTCATGTTTCACATAAAAGAACTCATGGGATCCTCCAACAACCCTATGGGCAGATACTGTTGTCTTGATGGGCCAACTAAAGGATTCGAACTCAGGAAGCCTGGCTCCAGGCCGTTATGGCCACCAGAAAATATTTATTAAGTACTTACTAACGTCCTAGGTATTGTACAAATAAAGTCCAACTCTTTACTCATTAGAGCTCTATGGCACAGGCATTATTACTGTCACAGTTTTGCAGAGAAAGAAGTAGGTTCAGAGCCTAAGCTCAAGGGACTTGTCCAGAGCCCTACAATTCAGAGGCAGAAACCTTCCTTTTCCTCATAATATTCTCCTTCCACCACTTACCTTCTCCTTTCTCTAAGTCTTAATATAAATGTTGCTTCTTCTGGTCATCTTCTCTGAGGCCCCAGTTAGACTAAGCCTTCTTATATATGTACTTGTAGTAAGCTGTATATTTACCTTTATATTGGCTACTATAATCTTGTTTAGGGATCCCTGGGTGGCGCAGCGGTTTGGCGCCTGCCTTTGGCCCAGGGCGCGATCCTGGAGACCCAGGATCGAGTCCCATGTCGGGCTCCCGGTGCATGGAGCCTGCTTCTCCCTCTGCCTGTGTCTCTGCCTCTCTCTCTCTCTCTCTCTGTATGACTATCATAAATAAAATAAAAAGTTTTAAAAAAAAAAAAATCTTGTTTAGTTGTCTTTCGGTCACTTTTTGGTTAGTATCCGTCTCTCCCACCAGCATGGCCTGGAGGGAGCTAGGGACTGCATCTATGTCTGGTTAACTTGGTATTCCTAGCACCTTGCACATAGTAGCTATGCACCAAATACTTAATAAATTAATGGATCCCTAACCTTCTTGAGTTGATGTTGATAAACATTAGAACATGAAATGGACAAAGATAAGAATGAAATTGCTGAATGAAATGATAAAAAGCAATTTTATCCATTCACTCATTCAGTATTTTATCAGGTGCCTACTGTGTGCCATATCTGAGCGAAGGAAAACGATACGTGATTCCATTAGAGTATTATAATAGCAACTTAAAAATTGGCCTTCTAAGGCATTTGCTATAGTTGAAAGCTCTAACGAAAAGGCTCAGTGATTAGGAAGGAACTCAATAAAATCAAAATAAAGTATTATCTGGGCAGTAATTTCCCAGTAAATTTGGTTTAATAAAAATTTCACATGAATCATTTCTTAACTGACACTGAAGCACTGTGAACTCTTTGGAAGACAAATGTCAAGAAAATAAATGTTATGCATTGCTAATTTTAAATGCACTTGCAATATGGTGTCTAATATAAAAGAAGTATTTTTATCTGATTTTTGCTATTTATTATCCTTTCCTGCTTTTCAGGTTGAGGAGGCATTATTCGTGTTCATAAGTATTTTTCTTTCCTTCTGATATAAAATTCTTACTTTGTTCTCATCTAAGGAACTCTTTAAGAATAAGGCAAAAATTAATTAAACTATTCTAAAAATGTTTTCACACTTGGAGCCTGATTCATTTAAGTCAATTTTCAAAATAAATCTTATTTATTAGAAAAAAAAAAAAGATTTATAGGGAAATTGAGAAGATAGTACAGAGAATTCTCATGGACTCGCACTCAGTTTCTCCAATTATCAATATCTTATATTAGTATGGTACAAATATTAGCTAATGAATCAATATTAAAATATTCGCATTAACCAAAGACCATACTTTATTCAGATGTCCTTAGTTTTTGCTAAGTTACCATCCCTCACATCACATTACACTTGTCCTCATGTTTTCTTAGGCTCCTCTGGATTGTGACAGTTTTTCAGTCTTTCCTTATTGTTGTTGAACTGGAACACTTTGAGAAGTAGAGTATTTTGTAAAATTTCCCTCAGTTGGGACATGTCTGTTTATCTCATGATTGAACTGTGATTGTGAATCATATACAGAGTTATACTGCCATTTTTATTATATCATATAGGGGATAGATACTATCAACATGATTTATCAGTCTTGGGAGGCAGATGTCTGCTACCCACTCCTACATGGGAGTTAGAACCTAGCTGCACTCTAATTGAAGAAGGCCATTGGAAATCGCTGTATTCAACTCAGATACACGGGAGTATAGGCCTGACGCTTCCACATGCTTTTCTCACAACCTCTCCCAGCACCTACCATCAGGATGTTAGCAGCTAAGTCTACAGGAAGGCAGGATGCGGGTGGGTCCTGCCCTGAGCTCAGCTCTCAAAAGGAAGCATGCCTCGAAGCCAGCTTTCTACTAGCTGCGTTTTTATGGCCATGAGAACATAGCAGCATTGTAAGTCAGGAGGTTCCATGTACACCGCTCTACTGCACCTGGAGACACAAGCATTGAAGCCTGAGCTAGGCCCTTGTGTCCTATGAGCTTCTGACAAACTTGTCTAGTGAGGAGGTTCGAAATTCCATCTGAAGGCTGTGTGGAACTGTAGGGACTGGGGGTGAGCTCAAGTCTCAGAAGCAAGTACCCATTGGACACTGAGTTCAACTAGCTTCTCATGTAAGGAACTTAGTATATAGCACCAAACTAAGAGAGCAGTTCCTCAAATATCTCTGGATTGGGATATGAGACACTAGTCGTGTGGGCCGGCACCTTCCACTAACCTCTCACAACCCTTCTGTCACGCATCAAGGCTAGGCCTGATAGGAGCGAAGTGTATCTGCAGTCAGCATGTGGGAGGTACAGGGCATGAGTTCAACTCTCAGAAGTGTGTATGCTTTGCAGGCAGATGTCTGCTAGACACTTATTGATGGGAGCTAGAAGCCGAGCTACACTCTAATTGAACAAGGACGTTGGCAATCGCTGTATTGAACTGAGATACACGAGAGTACAAACCCGTCACTTCCACATGCTTTTCACACAACCTCTGCCAGCACCTAACATAAGGATGCTAGGACCTATGTCTACAGGCAGTTATGATGCGGAAGGGTCCTGCCCTGACCTCAGCTCTCACAACGAAGCATGTCTAGAAGCCAGGTTACAACTAGCTGCGTTCTTATGGCAGTGAGAACATAGCAGCATTCTGAGTCAGGAGGTTCCAAGAATACCACTCTACTGCACCTGGAGACACTTTCCAGGCCTGCATTATTCCACTTGCGTCTCACCAGCTTCTGACAAACGTCTCTGGTCAAGATGTTCGAAACTCATTCTGCAGGCAGTGTGGAACTGTGGGACTGGGTGTGAGCTGAACTCTCAGAAGTAAGTTGCCTTTGGACACGGGGTTCAGATAGCTTCTGACGTATGGAACTTAGTATGTAGCACCAGTCTAAGACAGGAATTACTAGGAAATCGCTGGATTGAGCTTGGAGGCACTAGTCTTGTGGGCCGGCACCTTCCACTTAACCTCTCACAACACTTCAGTCATGCATCGAGCCTAGGCTTGTAAAGAGTGAAGTGTACCTGCAGGCAAGATGTGGGAGGTACAGGCCATAAGCCCAACTCTCATAAGTGTGTATGCCTGGGAGGCAGATATCTGCTACCCACTCATACATGGGAGTTAGAACCTAGCTACAGGGATCCCTGGGTGGCGCAGTGGTTTAGCACCTGCCTTTGGCCCAGGGTGGGATCCTGGAGACCCGGGATCAAATCCCACATCGGGCTCCCAGTGCATGGAGCCTGCTTCTCCCTCTGCCTATGTCTCTGCCTCTCTCTCTCTCTCTCTCTCTGTGTGTATGTGTGTGTGTGTGACTATCATAAATTACTTAATTAAAAAAAAAAAGAACCTAGCTACACTCTGATTGAAGAAGGCCGTTGGACATCGCCGTATTCAACGCAGATACACGTGAGTACAGGCCTGTCGCTTCCACATGCTTTTCTCACAACCGCTCCCAGCACCTAACATTAGGAGGTTAGCAGCTACATCTACAGGCAGGCAGGATGCGGGAGGGTCCTGTCTTGAGCTCAGGTCTCAAAAGGAAGCATGGCTCAAAGCTGTAGTTCAGGAGGTTCAATGAATACTGCTCTACTGCACCTGGAGACACAACCACTGAAGCCTTCGACTTGCCCCCTGCGTACCATGAGCTTCTGGCATACATCTCTAGTGAGGATGTTCAAAACTGTATCTGCAGTCAGTGTGGAACTGTGAGTGACTGCGTGTGGTCTCACCTCTCAGAATCAAGTTCCCCTGGACACTGCTTTCAACTAGCTTCTCTTGTATAGAAGTTAGTATGTAGTGCCAATGTATGAGAGGAATTCCTCGGTAGTCGCTGGATTGAGCTTCAAGACACTTGTCCCCTGGCCTGCACCTTCCAATTGCCTCTCACACCACTTCTGTCATGCAACGAACCTAGGCCTCTTAGAAGCGCAGTGTACATGCAGTGTGGGACCCAGGAAATTTCTTTTTATTTATGATAGTCACACAGCAAGAGAGATATAGAGAGGCAGAGACATAGGCAGAGGGAGAAGCAGGCTCCATGCACCGGGAGCCCGACATGGGATCGATCCCGGGTCTCCAGGATCACGCCCTTGGCCAAAGGCAGGCGCTAAACCGCTGCGCCACCCACGGATCCCGGGACCCAGGAAATTTAACGAAAATCCCCTACTCCTGGGGATTAGCAGAGGAGGACAGATGCCATTTTGTGCTACACCTGTCACCCCCTGTATGACCCCTACATAAACTGCTTATTGCTTAAGGTGCTGCCCCACCCTAGTCAAGCTTTTGGGCACACGCTACTCAGAAATCGGCCCATAACAACGTAACCCTGCTTTGTGCCCGCCAAAACTGCGCGCCAATTCTGACCAAAGTAATAGGCCAGCTCAAATGGATACTATAGGGTAAGATGTAATTCAATCGGCCACCTGCGTGTGGACCGACATGTCTGAGCAACTTTCTGTGTATCCCATGGGCCACTGGACCCTATAAAGCTGCTATGCCTCTTAGTCTCAGGGTCCAAGTCCTTGCTCCGCTGTGTCAGGTATACTTAGACCCACGCTCCAGCTTGTAAATAAACCCTCTTGTGTTTGCATCGGTGTCGGCTTCTCGGTGGTTTCTAGGATTCACAATCTTGGCCACAACATTTGGGGGCTCGTCCGGGATCTGAGAGACCTCCAGGACCTTATCCGGAGGATTTCACGCGTGATGAGTGCACTCAACTTTTTCCACCTTTTGCATGTATATTCTCTGAGAGCTTCAACCTGTAGGAATTCCAATCTGTATTAGGTCAGCATTGGCTTAGGCGGACGCGCTGGTGGGCCATCAACCGGGGGTCTTGAGGAGACGTCCCTTCCCCTGCCTGGAGGATGGAGGTCCTATCTGTAAGGAGGACGGAGGTCCACATCTGTATGGAAGACGGGGGTCCTCATCTGTAAGGAGGACGGGGGTCCTCATCTGTATGGAGGATGGGGTCCTCATCTGTAAGGAGGACGGGGGTCCTCATCCATAAGGAGGATGTGGTCCTCATCCGTAATGACGACAGGGGTCCTCATCCATAAGGAGATTTGGGGGTCCTCATCCGTAAGGAGGATGGGGGTCCTCGTCTGTATGGAGGACGGGGGTCCTCATCTGTAAGGAGGGCTGGCTGCCAGCCCTTCGGATTACTTTCTGTCTTGTCTCCGCAGCCGCACTAGAACGTTTGTCTGTTACTGTGCTCTTCTTACCTCTTTGCACGCTGGTCTGTTACCTGTTTGTGTGCTTGTCTGTGTTACTGTGTTCTTGTTAACTGTGTGTTTGACTGTGTTACTTGTGAACTGTCGTAACTGTCTGTGCCTTGGTGTGGACAGGGGACATAATGAGGCAGATGCAAACCATACCCTTGTCTCTTATGCTCTCCCACTTCTCGGATGTTAGGGAAAGAGCTCTTATTGTGAGCATAGACATACAGAGAGAGAGATTCCAAATTTATTGCATATCAGAATGGCCAACCTTTGACGTGGGATGGCCCCGAGAAGGAAATTTTCACCTACCTATTATCTTACAGGTTAAGGCCGTGAACTTCAGGGACAAACCAGATGGCCACCCTGACCAGATGCCCAACATCCTTGCCTGTCAGGACATGATCGAGAATTCCCCTCCTTGGCTAAAACCCGTTTTTACTCCCCAAAGCACACAACTCGCCTGAAGGTAAGGAGCGACTCCGGGTCCACCGCCAGACTCTAATGGCAGGTCTCCAGGCTGCCACGTGCAAGACTACCAATCTGGCCAAGGTCTATGATGTGAGACAGGGTAAGGATGAGAGTCCAGCAGCCTTCTTAGAGGGAGCAATAGAGGCTTTTAGGCAGTACACCCCTATGAACCCAGAAGCCCCGGAAACAAAGGCCGCAATTATCATGGCTTTTGTTAACCAGGCCGTTCTGAACATTAAAAAGAAATTGCAAAGAGTAGAGAGACCGGGAGAGAAGAGCTTGCAGGACTTAGTGACAATAGCAGAACGAGTCTATAATAGAAAAAGTCCGGAAGAACTGCATGTTACCACCCCACACGCTATTAAAGGGGTACTCAAACAGCCCCCAGACAGCTGGATCAGCAATGCCCATCTGACCCATTATCAGAGCCTACTGCTAAACCCCACCAGAATTTTATTTAAGCCACCGACAACCCTGAATCTGGCAACGCTACTCCCTAACCCAGACTGGGACCCCCCTCTGCATGACTGTCAAGAAATTTTGGCACAGGTGTACGGAATCAGAGCTGATCTCCAGGACCAGCCACTGCCGAACGCCAATGCCACCTGGTACACGGACGACAGCAGTTTTGTCCGAGAAGGAGTCCGATTTGCGGGGGCAGCCATACCATAACCACGGAGACAGAGACCATCTGGGCGGAGCCATTGACAGCCTAAATGTTGGCTCAATGGGCAGAACTGATCCCACTGGCCAAGGCACTGACCATGGAGGAAGGTAAACGAATAAACATCTACACCGACAGCAGGTACGCCTTTGCCACCGCTCACATTCACGGAGCCCTTTACAGAGAGAGAGAGAGCTTCTGACAGCAGAGGCAAAGACTGTTAAAAACAAAACGGAGATTCCTGAACTCCTGAGGACCCTCTGGCTGCCCAAGGCCCTAGCCATCATCCACTGTCCGGGGCACCAAAAGGCAGACACACCAGTAGCCAGGGGAAACCGGCTAGCCGATTTAAAAGCAAAGGAGGTGTCCCTTTTGGTGACCCAGGTCTTAGCAACCACGCTACCTGATCCGGGGGAATGGAACCTGCCGGACACCCCCAACTATAGTGATGCTGACTTACACTGGATCAAACGCTTGCCTATGACCCAGTGATTGTGTGGCTGGTGGAGGGCCACAGACTCCAGCATCATCTTGCCAGAAGAACTGGGACGGCGAGTCCTATCCAAAACGCATCGGAGTACTCACACGGGAACAAGGAAGATGGAAGACCTCATACGACATGCAAAGATCACTATTAAAGACTCTCGAGCAAAGATCGAGCAGATCGTGGCAAGCTGCCACTCATGCCAGTTAACTAATGCCACCGCCCATGGATCTAACCCAGGCACCTGGCTCCGGGGGGACCGCCCAGGAGCCTACTGGGAAGTGGACTTCACTGAGGTAAAACCTGGAAAATATGGATACAGGTATTTATTAGTGTTTGTAGATACTTTTTCAGGATGCACAGAGGCATTTCCCACCAAACATGAAACGGCACAGACCGTGACCAAGAAACTGCTGGAAGACATCTTACCAAGGTATGGTTTTCCTGTTAAGATTGGGTCAGACAAGGGCCCAGGATTCTTCTCTAAGGTAACACAGGGAGTGGCACTAGTACTTGGGGCAGATTGGAAATTAGATTGTGCATATAGGCCCCAGAGCTCAGGACAGGTAGAGAGGATGAACAGAACACTAAAGGAGACCTTAACTAAATTAGCCCTGGAGGGATCCCTGGGTGGCGCAGCGGTTTGGTGCCTGCCTTTGGCCCAGGGCGCGATCCTGGAGACCCGGGATCGAATCCCACATCGGGCTCCCGGTGCATGGAGCCTGCTTCTCCCTCTGCCTGTGTCTCTGCCTCTCTCTCTCTCTGTAACTATCATAAATAAATAAAAATTAAAAAAAAATAAAATAAATTAGCCCTGGAGACTGGCGGGGACTGGGTGACTCTCCTCCCCTTCGCCCTATATCGGGTGAGGAACTCCCCATATAAGATGGGACTGACTCCCTACGAGATCATGTTCGGTCTTCCTCCACCTGTTATCCCCATTTTAAAACTTGAGGTGCTTGCTGAATTTGATGATCACCAACTTCTTTTCTCCCTCCAAATGTCATGAACCCATGAGCAGGTGTGGCCTAAGCTGAGGGCCCTCTATGAGACTGGGCCACCCCCGGATCCCCATCGATATCAGCCAGGTGACTGGGTGTACATGTGTACGTGTGGAGATACCAACACCGGACACTTCAACCTCGCTGCAAGGGACCTACACCCTGATCCTGACCACTCCCAATGCTCTCAAGGTCGACGGGATTACTCCCTGGTCCACTACACCCAGGTCCAGCCAGCTGACCCACATACCGTTCTCAAGGACTTTGTTCCAGAATGGAAAAGCCACCCGGACAAGGACAATCCCCTAAAGCTAAGAGTGCACCGTTCTCACTAATTTCACACCTCCAAGACTCCCTAGTCTGAGGTTGTCCTTCAAAATAGAAAGGGATTAGACTTAGTCTTCTTACAACAAAGGGTGTGTGTGTGGTGTGTGTGGGGGGTATGTGCTGCCTTAAACGTAGAATGCTGCTTCTTCGCTGGAATATAAATGGCAGCGAGAACAGCAACAAGGTTGGTTAAAATCCTGGTTTAATCATTCCACCTGGCTCACCCTAAGAGCAACCTGGACCCTTGATTGGATCCTGCATAGGATCCTCTGAAAAAGGGGGGAATGTGGGATCCAGGAAATTTAACAAAAATCCCCTACCCCTGGACAAGCAGAGGAGGACTGATTCCATTTTGTGCTACACCTGCCACCTCCTGTACGACCCCCACATAACCTGCTTATTGCTTAAGGCGTTGCCCCACCCTAGTCGAGTCGCTGGGCACACCCTAATCGGAAATCAGCTCAGAACAATGTAACCCTGCTTTGTGCCACCAAAACTGCGCGCCAATTCTGACCAAAGTAATAGGCCAGCTAAAATGGATACTATAGGGTAAGATGTAATTCAATCGGCCACCTGCGTGTGGACCGACATGACTGTGCACCTTTCTGTTAATCCCATGGGCCACTGGCCCCTATAAAGCTGATACGCCGCCTCTTAGTCTCGGGGTCCAAGTCCCTGCTCCGCAGTGTCGGGTATATTTGGACCCATGCTGGAGCTTGTAAATAAACCCTCGTGTGTTTGCATCGGTGTCAGCTCCTTGGTGGTTTCTCGTATTTGCAATCTTGGGCACAAGACCAGGGCCTGCTGCCCTGACCTCCCTTCCAGGGCCACACTGACCGCCCCACAGGCCCTCTGTGCCCGAGGCACACAGGCACGGGGATGCGGGGAGGGGAGGAAGTGCCCCGGAACCCGGCCAGCCCGGGCCCCCAGGACAGAGGGAGCACAGACCTCCTAGGTCGCTTTGCACAGACCCTGGTGACCTGAGGCTCCCTGACTGTCACTCTGTCCCAGCCCCTCCTGGCCCGGGGGCACGGGCTGAGTCCCAGTAAAGTCTGTGGGGTCCTGACCCTGGTGTCTGGCCGCCCCTGGTAGGCACGTGGGGACGTCAGCTGTGTGTATGCCTGGCGGCGCCCCTGCAGGGGCTGGTTGAGGCCTGGGTGGTGCCCCTCCTCCTCTCTGGGGGTCTCTCCACGCCCCGTGCACAGAGTTCCTGGAGACACAGAAATGGGCTGGCTGTGCATTTTCGCACCACAACACTTTCTTGACTTGCTACGGCAAACGGGCTCAGAGCCGAGGGTGCCCACCTTCCCCTGGGGAGGGAGCCCTTTCTGTCCTTCAGGCGAGGGCAAGAATCACACGGGGTGGGGGGGCGGGGGCTGGAGTCCCCCACCTGGAAGCATGTGTGGACTCTGTTTGGGGGCATGTGTCCCCCAAACACAGGTTTCAGCCTGAGAGACGGTTCTGAGGACAGCAGAGCTGACCTGGACCTGCAGCTCATGGGCTCCTGCGCTGGGTCCCCGCAGGGCAGCTGGACCCCGGCCTTGGGCCCCCTGGGGCCCCAACACCTGCAGGAGCCTGCCTCCTGCTGTGGGTGTTGGTGGGGCCAACAGGCCTATCCCTGTTCTCCCCACCCTGGGCTGTCCAGGGATCCCCAGGGCTGCCCTAGGTCAGCGACCTGGATCTGTGGGGCATGCCCAGGAGGTCACATCCAGCTGTGAGAGGGCTCCCTCAGCCCAGAGCCAGAATCCAGGCCCAGCCAGGGCCGGGGGGGCTGGATCCCATTAGTCTTTGTGTTGGGTCTGGGGGGGGCTCAAATCACCCCAGCCCTCACAGAGCCCGGGGCCAGGCCAGCCCATGTCCCTCTGGGTTAGGGGCTGGTGTCCTGTGCAGGGTGTGCCGCCCTCCAGGACGGACAGTGGGAGGAGGCAGGGCACAGTGCATCCTGTGCTCCACCCACCTGCACCCACCATGTTGGGGGCTCCCGGCATTCCCTCCTCCTTGTAACCCCTCGGTACTCTATGGGACACCAGGGCTTCTGATGGGAGCAGGCTGTCCAGAGAACCCCGGGGAGGCTTAGCATGTCCCACATGGGGCAGCTGCACCGGGTCCTTGCTGGGAGCCGATGGTGTTGGGCAGAGGTATGATGGTGGTGGAGTGTGGGGGATGTACACACCCATAGTGTGGGTGGGGATTGTGTGGGGTGTGAGGGGGATGGTGTAGGGGGGATGGTATGGGGGCGATGCTATGGGGGATGATGATGTAGGGGGATGGTGTGGAGGTGGGGAATGAGGGGGATGGCGTGGGGGGCCTGCGGACACAGGGCATCCCCTTTCTCTAAGATGCACACGGAGACGTGTACAGATAAAGGCGACCCCAGTCTGGGGTTTGCTGTGACACCTGCCCATCGGGCCCCGCGTGGTCAGTGCAGGGCCCTGGCTGGACCGGGGGCATTATCAGGGGGTCATCATACTATGTATGTATACAAATTGCAAATTGTCTCAAATGAAATGCATAGACTTTAGAAATATATAAAGCATCGAGGGTGGGTGTCACCCTGAGCCGTCTGGCCCTCATCGGATCGATGTGTGTCCTGCTCCAGCCACGGCCATGCTGCCTGGCCCCCAGGTCCCCTTACTGCTCCCCACGGACCCCACCCCAGCCCCTTGCCTTTCAGGCGGCTGTCCCTCAACCCTTTGGAGTTCAGCTCACATGGCAACCCTTGGAGGCCCCATCCTAGTGGCCTCCTCATCCCCGAACTCCGGGTGTGGGGGCACGGGGGTCATCCCCAGCACCTTACCATGCGGCGGTGTGTTGTTGGCTGCTGTTGCTACCCCCGGCCTCAGAAGCCCCGTGTTTCCTACCCAGAAGCCCCCGGGCCTCCCCTCGGGCCCCAACCCCCCCCTCCCGGCCCAGGAGCCTCACCGACCCCATAGCGGTCCCAAAACATGGTGTGGCTGCCGAACGTCCTGTTGACGTCCAGGCCTATCTGCGTGATGTCCCTGGAGGAGACCAGGGCCTCCTCCTTCATTTCCTGCGCGAAAACTGGGGAGGAGGAGCCGGCATCAGGGACACAGACCCCGACCTGTCACCAGCTGCCGTCCTGGGCAGGGAGCCCTGGGGTCACCATGGGAGTGTGTCCTGCCAAAACCTCCTTCCTTCCCCTGGGAGGCCGGGGATGGCGGCAGTGCGCACCATGCCCAGAGGTCCCATGGGCCTCTGCCCAGCTGTTGTGGGCTGGGAGGTGACTGAGGGTCAGCCTGGGTGGGAGGGGACAGGGGGTCAGCCCAGGTGGGGAGGTGACATGGGGGTGTTGTGCTCAAGATTGTGAATCCGAGAAACCACTAAGGAACCGACACCGATTCAAACACAGGAGGGTTGATTTACCAACTCGAGCTTGCCTCCAAGTATACCCGACAGGGCAGAGCAGAGACTTAGACCCCGAGGTGGGTTTTAGCTTAGTTTTGTTTTTTGTTTTTTGTTTTTTGTTTTTAGCTTAGTTTTAAGGGCTGGTCTCAGGTACCTCCAGAAGGGCTGGAGCAATTCCTCAAGTTCTGTTTACATTTTGATATGGGGCCCTGGAGGGCATTGAGCTCTGTTCTTATTTTAATAGGGGCTTCCTGCCCTTGGCTTGGTCTCAGATTTTATTGTAATGTGGGGCTTTTAGGACATTAAGCTGTAAACTTTTTTTTTTCCTGTAACTGAAGTAATGTAAATTTCAGCTCTTATTCACAGGGGCCTGGGATGGCTGTACATGTGCTAACGCTGAACATAAAGTGAAATGGCCTTAATTTTCTTGGCCTCCACATGTCCCATCCTATCTAGCTCCTTCCCCCTTCCCCAGAGCTCCTAAGAGAGCAATTGCAAATGACCTCTGGTGCTAGCATATGTTGGGGGACAGGCCCAGGGATTTGGGATCAAGAAGACCTGGGTGGTTGTGCAGTGGGATTCCATGCTGCAGACTCTTATTCCCTAAGGCTATCTTGAAAACTGACTTTGTACATAGAACAGCTCTCCTTTGTATTTAAAAGATGAAGAGCCAGTCAAAGCGGTTTTTCTCTGCCCATCTGAATGCTCAGATTCCAATGTGAGACGTATTTCCTGTTAATAAGGATAATTTACTATCCGTAGTACTATGGTTAAAATATTCTGACACAAGTAATTCTGATGGATGAGGGTTTCTCATCTCTTTCGTCACAGCTCAGTCACTCATCAAGAAATGCATCTGTATGGATTTGGAAAGAACTGAGACACACTATTACCTATGATCATGTTATTATGTAAAGGATTCTTCCTTGAGATTCTTCCCCTGGTTTAACTGACCCTGAAACACTGTGAACTCTTTGGAAGACAAATGTCAGGAAATAAATGTTATGCATTGCTAATTTTAAATGCACTTGCAATATGGTGTCTAATATAAAAGAAGTATTTTTATCTGATATTTGCTATTTATTATCCTTTCCTGCTTTTCAGGTTGAGGAGGCATTATACGTGTTCATAATCGCTGTATTGAAATGAGATACAGGAGAGTACAAGCCTGTCACTTCCACATGCTTTTCACACATCCTCTGCCAACACCTAACATAAG
This sequence comes from Canis aureus, assembly GCF_053574225.1. NCBI lineage: Eukaryota > Metazoa > Chordata > Mammalia > Carnivora > Canidae > Canis > Canis aureus. The sequence continues at coordinate 60,774,515 of NC_135632.1, forward strand.
GATGCTAGGACTTATGTCTACAGGCAGTTATGATGCAGGAGGGTCATGCCCTGACCTCAGTTCTCACAACGAAACATGCCTAGAAGCCAGGTATCAAATAGCTGCGTTCTTATGGCAGTGAGAACATAGCAGCATTCTGAGTCAGGAGGTTCCAAGATTACCACTCTACTGCACCGGGAGACACTTTCCATGCCTGCATTATTCCACTTGCGTCTCTCCAGTATCTGACAAACGTCTCTGGTCAAGATGTTTGAAACTCATTCTGCAGGCAGTGGGTGTGAGTTCAACTCTCAGAAGTAAGTTGCCTTTGGACACGGGGTTCAGATAGCTTCTGACGTATGGAACTTAGTATGTAAGCACCAGTCTAAGACAGGAATTACTAGGAAATCGCTGGATTGAGCTTGGAGGCACTAGTCTTGTGGGCCGGCACCTTCCACTTACCTCTCACAACTCTTCAGTAACGCATCGAGCCTAGGCTTGTTAAGAGCGAAGTGTACCTTCAGGCAGGATGTGGGAGCTACAGGCCATAAGCTCAACGATCAGAAGTCTGTAAGCCTGGGAGGTAGATGTCTGCTATCCACACATATATGGGAGTTAGAACCTAGCTACAGGGATCCCTGGGTGATGCAGGGGTTTAGCGCCTGACTTTGGCCCAGGGCGCACTCCTGGAGACCCGGGATCGAATCCCACATCGGGCTCCCGGTGCATGGAGCCTGCTTCTCCCTTTGCCTATGTCTCTGCCTCTCTCTCTCTCTCTCTCTCTCTCTCTCTCTCGGTGACTATCATAAATAAATAAAAAATTAAAAAAAAAAAAAGGCCATAGGACATCGCCATATTCAACACAGATAGACATGAGTACAGGCTTGTCGCTTCCACATGCGTTTCTCACAACTTCTCCCAGCACCTAACATTAGGATATTAGCAGCTACGTCTACAGGCAGGCAGGATGTGGGAGAGTTCTGCCCTGTCCTCAGCTGTCGCAAGGAATCATGCCTAGAAGCCAGCTTTCAACTAGCTGCGTTCTTACGGCAATGAGAAGGTAGCAGTATTCTGAGTCAGGAGGTTCCAAGATTACCACTCTACTGCACCTGGAGATACCGTCAGGTCTGCATTGTTCCACTTGTGACTCAGAAGCCTCTGGCAAACGTCTCTGGTGAAGATGTGCGAAACTCACTCTGCAGGCAGTGTGGAACTGTGAGGGACTGAGGGTGAGCTCAACTCTCAGAAATATGTTGATTTTGGACAAGGCGTTCAGCTACTTTCTCACGTATGGAACATAGTATGTAGCACCAGTCTACCACAGGAATTACTAGGAAATCGCTGGATTGAGCTTGGACGCACTAGTCTTGTGTGCCGGGACATTCCAGTTACCTCTCCCAACACTTCCGTCAAACAGTGAGACTAGGCCTTTTAGAAGCAAAGGGTACCTGAAGGCAGGATGTGGGGATACAGGACATAAGTTCAACTCTCAGAAGTTGGTCCGCTTTGCAGGCAGATGTCTGCCAGACACTTACTCAGGGGAGCTAGAACCGAGCTACTCTCTGATTGAACAAGGATGTTAGCAATCGCTATATTGACCTAGGATACACGTGAGAACGGGCCTGTCACTTCGACAGGCTTTTCACACAACCTCTTACAGCACCTAACATAACGATGCCAGGACGAATGTCTACAGTCGGTATGCGGGAGGGTCCTGCCCTAACCTCAGCTCTCACAGGGAAGCATGCCTGGAAGCCAACTCTCAACTAGCTGCGTTCTTATGGCAGTGAGAAGGTAGCAGTATTCTGAGTCAGGAGATACCAAGATTACCACTCTACTGCACCTGGAGATACCGCCCAGGTCTCCATTATTAACTTGCGACTCAGAAGCCTCTAGCAAACGACTCTTCTGAAGACGTTCGAAACTCACTCTGCAGGCACTGTGGAATTGTGAGGGACTGAGGGTGAACTCAACTCTCAGAAGTAAAATGTTTTTGGACAAGGCGTTCAACGACTTTCTCACGTTTGGAACTTAGTATGTAGCACCAGTCTACCACAGGAATTACTAGGAAATCTCTGGATTGAGCGTGGAGGCACTAGTCTTTGTGCCGGGAGATTCCAATTATCTCTCCCAACACTTCCGTCAAGCAGGGAGCCAAGGATTTTAGAAGCGAAGGATACCAGCAGGCTGGATGTGGAGGAACAGGCCATAAGCTCAATTAACAGAACTGTGTATTCATGGGAGGCAGAAGTCCGCTACCCACTCGTACATGCCAGTTGGAACCTAGCTACACTCTGATTAAAGAAGGTCTTTGGAAATCGCTGTATTCAACTCGGATACACGTAAGGTCAGGAACAACGATTCCACATGCTTTTCTCACAACCTCTCCCAGCCACTAACATGAGGATGTTAGCAGCTACGTCTACAGTCAGGCAGGATGCGGGAGGGTTCTGCCCTGTCCTCAGCTCTCACAGGGAAGCATGCCTAGAAGCCAGCTCTCAACTAGCTGCGATCTTATGGCAGAGAGAAGGTAGCAATATTCTGAGTCAGGAGGTTCCCAGACTACCACTCTACTGCACCTGGAGATACCGTCCAGGTCTGCATTGTTAACTTGCGTCTCAGAAGCCTCTGGCAAACGTCTCTGGTGAAGACCTTCGAAACTCACTCTGCAGGCAGTGTGGAACTGTGAGGGACTGAGGGTGAGCACAACTCTCAGAAGTAAGATGCTTTTGGACAAGGCGTTCAAATACCTTCTCACGTATGGAACTTAGTATGTAGCACCACTATACCACAGATATTACTAGGAAATCGCTGGAAGGTGCTTGGAGGCACTAGTCTTGTGTGCCGGGAGATTCCAATTACCTCTCCCAACACTTCCGTCATGCAGGGAGCCTAGGCATTTTAGAAGCGAAGGGTACCAGTTGGCTGGTTGTGGAGGAACAGGCCAAAAGCTCAACTCTCAGAAGTGTGTATTCATGGGAGGCAGAAGTCTGCTACCCACTCGTATATGTGAGTTGGAACCTAGCTACACTCTCATTGAAGAAGGTCTTTGGAAATCGCTGTATTCAACTCAGATACACGTAAGGTCAGGAACAACGATTCCACATTCTTTTCTCACAACCTCTCCAAGCCACTAACATGAGGCTGTTGGCAGCTACGTCTACACTCAGGTAGGAGCGGGAGGGTTCTGCCCTGAACTCAGCTCTCACAGGGAAGCATGCCTGGAAGCCATCTCTCAACTAGCTGCGTTCTTATGGCAGAGAGAAAGTAGCAGTATTCTGAGTCAGGAGGTTCCCAGACTACCACTCTACTGCACCTGGAGATAACTTCCAACTGCATTGTTAACTTGCGCTCAGAAGCCTCTGGCAAACGTCTCTGGTGAAGACGTGCGAAACTCACTCTGCAGGCAGTGTGGAACTGTGAGGGACTGAGGGTGAGCTCAACTCTCAGAAGGGAGATGCTATTGGACATGGCGTTCAACTACCTTCTCACGTATGCAACTTAGTATGTAGCAACCGTCTACTACAGGAATTACTAGGAAATCGCTGGATTGAGCTTGGAGGCACTAGTCTTGTGTGCTGGGAGCTTCCAATTACCTCTCCCAACACTTGCGTCAAACAGCGAGCCTAGGCCTTTTAGAAGCGAAGGGTACCAGCAGGCTGGATGTGGAGGTACAGGCCATAAGCTCAACTCTCAGAAGTGTGTATTCATGGGAGGCAGATGTCTGCTACCCACTCGTACTTGCGAGTTGGAACCTAGCTACATTCTGATTGAAGAAGATCTTTGGAAATCGCTGTATTCAACTCAGATACACGTAAGGTTAGGAACAACGATTCCACAGGCTTTTCTCAAAACCTCTCCCAGCCACTAACATGAGGGTGTTAGCTACGTCTACAGTCAGGCAGGATGCGGGGGGGTTCTTCCCTGAACACCTCTCTCAAATGGAAGCATGCCTGGAAGCCAGCTCTCAACTATCTGCGTTCTTATGGCAGAGAGAATGTAGCAGTATTCTGAGTCAGGAGGTTCCAGGCTTACCACTCTACTGCACCTGGAGATAACTTCTAGGTCTGCATTGTTAACTTGCACTCAGAAGCCTCTGGCAAACTTCTCTGGTGAAGACCTTCAAATCTCACTCTGCAGGGACTGTGGAACAGGTGAGGGACTGAGGGTGAATCAACTCACAGAAGGAAGATGCTTTTGGACTAGGAGTTCAACTACCTTCTGACGTATGCAACATAGTATGTAGCACCCGCCTACCACAGTAATTACTAGGAAATCGCTGGATAGAGCTTGAAGGCACTAGTCTTGTGTGCCCGGAGATTCCAATTACCTCTCCCAACACTTCCATCAAGCAGCGAGCCTAGGACTTTTAGAAGCGAAGGGTACCAGCAGGGTGTATGTGGAGGTACAGGACATAAGCTCAACTGTCAGAACTGTGTATTCCTGGGAGGCAGAAGTCTGCTACCCACTCGTACATGTGAGTTGGAACCTAGCTACACTCTGATTGAAGAAGGTCTTTGAAAATCGCTGTATTCAACTCATATACACGTAAGGTAAGAAACAACGATTTCATATGATTTCTCACAACCTCTCCCAGCAACTAACATGAGGGTGTTAGCTACGTCTACACTCAGGCAGGATGCGGGTGGGTTCTTCCCTGAACACAGCTCTCAAAGGGAAGCATGCCTGGAAGCCAGGTCTCAACTAGCTGCGTTACTATGGCAGAGAGAAGGTAGCAGTATTCTGAGTCAGGAGGTTCCAAGATTACCACTCTTCGGCACCTGGAGATAACTTCCAGGTCTGCATTGTTAACTTGTGCTCAGAAGCCTCTATCAAACGTCTCTGGTGAAGACCTTCGAAACTCACTCTGCAGGCAGTGTGGAACTCTGAGGGACTGAGGGTGAGCTCAACTCTCAGAAGGAAGATGCTTTTGGACAAGGCGTTCAACTACCTTCTCACGTATGGAACATAGTATGTAGCACCCGTCTACCACAGGAATTACTAGGAAATCGCTGGATTGAGCTTGGAGGCACTAGTCTTGTGTGCCGGGAGATTCCAATTACCTCTCCCAACACTTCCGTCAAGCAGCGAGCCTAGGCCTTTTAGAAGCGAAGGCTACCAGCACGCTGGATGTGGAGGAACAGGCCATAAGCTCAACTGTCAGAACTGTGTATTCCTGGGAGGCAGATGTCTGCTACCCACTCGTACATGTGAGTTGGAACCTAGCTACACTCTGATTGAAGAAGGTCTTTGGAAATCGCTGTATTCAACTCAGATACACGTAGTTCAGGAACAACAATTCCAGGTGCTTTTCTCACAACCTCTCCCAGCCACTAACATGAGGTTGTTAGCAGCTACGTCTACAGTCAGGCAGGATGCGGGAGGGTGCTGACCTGAACTCCGCAGTCAGAGGGAAGCATGTCTGGAAGCCAGCTCTCAACTAGCTGCGTTCTTATGGCAGAGAGAAGGTAGCAGTATTCTGAGACAGGAGGTTCCCAGATTACCACTCTACTGCACCTGGAGATACCGTACAGGTCTGCATTGTTAACTTGCGTCTCAGAGGCCTCTGGCAAACTTCTCTGGTGAAGACCTTGGAAACTCACTCTGCAGGCACTATGGAACACGTGAGGGACTGAGGGTGAGCTCAACTCTCAGAAGGAAGATGCTTTTGGACAAGGCGTTCAACTACCTTCTCACGTATGGAACATAGTATGTAGCACCTGTCTACCAAAGGAATTACTAGGAAATCGCTGGATTGAGCTTGGAGGCACTAGTCTTGTGTGCCCGGAGATTCCAATTACCTCTCCCAACACTTCCGTCAAGCAGCGAGCCTAGGCCTCTTAGAAGCGAAGGGTACCAGCAGGCTGGATGTGGAGGTACAGGCCATAAGCTCAAATGTCAGAACTGTGTATTCCTGGGAGGAATAAGTCTGCTACCCACTCGTACATGTGAGTTGGAACCTAGCTACACTCTGATTGAAGAAGGTCTTTGGAAATCGCTGTATTCAACTCATATACACGGAAGGTCAGGAACAACGATTCCACATGCTTTTCTCACAACCTCTCCCAGCCACTAACAAGAGGCTGTTAGCTACGTCTACAGTCAGGCAGGATGCGGGTGGGTTCTGCCCTGAACACATCTCTCAAAGGGAAGCATGCCTGGAAGCCAGCTCTCAACTAGCTGCGTTCTTATGGCAGAGAGAAGGTAGCAGTATTCTGAGTCAGGAGATTCCAGGCTTACCACTCTACTGCACCTGGAATTACCGTACAGGTCTGCATTGTTAACTTGCGTCTTAGAGGCCTCTGGGAAACGTCTCTGGTGAAGACCTTCGAAAGTCACTCTGCAGGCAGTGTGGAACTCTGAGGGACTGAGGGTGAGCTCAACTCTCAGAAAGAAGATGCTTTTGGACAAGGCGTTCAACTACCTTCTCACGTATGGAACATAGTATGTAGCACCCGTCTACCACAGGAATTACTAGGAAATCGCTGGATTGAGCTTGGAGGCACCAGTCTTGTGTGACGGGAGATTCCAATTACCTCTCCCAACACTTCCGTCAAGCAGCGAGCCTAGGCCTTTTAGAAGCGAAGGCTACCAGCACGCTGTATGTGGAGGTACAAGCCATAAGCTCAACTCTCAGAACTGTGTATTCCTGGGAGGCAGAAGTCTACTACCCACTCGTACATGCGAGTTGGAACCTAGCTACACTCTGATTGAAGAAGGTCTTTGGAAATCGCTGTATTCAACTCAGATACACGGGAGTTCAGGCCCAGTGCTCACACATGCTTTTCCCGCAACCTCTCCCAGCCACTAACATAAGGATGTTAGCAGCTACTCCTACAGTCAGGCAGGATGCGGGAGGGTTCTTCCCTGTCCTCAGCTCTCACAGAGAAGCATGTCTTGAAGCCAGCTGTCAACTAGCTGCATTCCTATGGCAGTGAGAAGGTAGCAGTACTCTGAGTCAGGAGGTTCCAAGATTACCACTCTACAGCACCTGGAGATACCCTCCAGGTCTGCATTGTTAACTTGTACTCAGAAGCCTCTGGCAATCCTCTCTGGTGAAGACCTTCGAAACTCACTCTGCAGACAGTGTGGAACTGTGAGGGACTGAGGCTGAGCTCAACTCTCAGAAGTAAGATGCTTTTGGACAAGGCGTTCAGCTACCATTTCACGTATGGAACTTAGTATGTAGCACCAGTCTACCACAGGAATTACTAGGAAATCGCTGGACTGAGCTTGGAGGCACTAGTCTTGTGTGCCGGGTGATTCCAATTACCTCACCCAGCACTTCCGTCAAACAGCGAGCCTAGGCCTTTTAGAAGCCAAGGGTACCAGCAGGCTGGATGTGGAGGTACAGGCCATAGCTCAACTCTCAGAAGTGTGTATGCATGGGAGGCAGATGTCTGCTACCCGCTCGTACATGGGATTTGGAACCTAGCTACACTCTGGTTGAGGAAAGCCGTTGGAAATCGCTGTATTCAACACAGATACACGGGAGTTCAGGCCCAGTGCTCACACATGCTTTTCCGGCAACCTCTCCCAGCCACTAACATTAGGATGTTAGCAGCTACTCCTACAGTCAGGCAGGATGCGGGAGGGTTCTGCCCTGTCCTCAGCTCTCACAGGGAAGCATGTCTTGAAGCCAGCTGTCAACTAGCTGCATTCCTATGGCAGTGAGAAGGTAGCAGTATTCTGAGTCAGGAGGTTCCAAGATTACCAGTCTACTGCACCTGGGGATACCCTCCAGGTCTGCATTGTTACCCTGCGTCTCAGAAGCCTCTGGCAAACCTCTCTGGTGAAGACCTGCGAAAATCACTCTGCAGGCAGTGTGGAACTGTGAGGGACTGAGGCTGAGCTCAACTCTCAGAAGTAAGATGCTTTTGGACAAGGCGTTCAGCTACCATTTCACGTATGGAACTTAGTATGTAGCACCAGTCTACCACAGGAATTACTAGGAAATCGCTGGACTGAGCTTGGAGGCACTAGTCTTGTGTGCCGGGTGATTCCAATTACCTCACCAGGCACTTCCGTCAAACAGCGAGCCTAGGCCTTTTAGAAGCCAAGGGTACCAGCAGGCTGGATGTGGAGGTACAGGCCATAGCTCAACTCTCAGAAGTGTGTATGCATGGGAGGCAGATGTCTGCTACCCGCTCGTACATGGGATTTGGAACCTAGCTACACTCTGGTTGAGGAAAGCCGTTGGAAATCGCTGTATTCAACACAGATACACGGGAGTTCAGGCCCAGTGCTCACACATGCTTTTCCGGCAACCTCTCCCAGCCACTAACATTAGGATGTTAGCAGCTACTCCTACAGTCAGGCAGGATGCGGGAGGGTTCTGCCCTGTCCTCAGCTCTCACAGGGAAGCATGTCTTGAAGCCAGCTGTCAACTAGCTGCATTCCTATGGCAGTGAGAAGGTAGCAGTATTCTGAGTCAGGAGGTTCCAAGATTACCAGTCTACTGCACCTGGGGATACCCTCCAGGTCTGCATTGTTACCCTGCGTCTCAGAAGCCTCTGGCAAACCTCTCTGGTGAAGACCTGCGAAACTCACTCTGCAGGCAGTGTGGAACTGTGAGGGACTGAGGCTGAGCTCAACTCTCAGAAGTAAGATGCTTTTGGACAAGGCGTTCAGGTACCATTTCACGTATGGAACTTAGTATGTAGCACCAGTCTACCACAGGAATTACTAGGAAATCGCTGGACTGAGCTTGGAGGCACTAGTGTTGTGGGCCGGGTGATTCCAATTACCTCACCCAGCACTTCCGTCAAACAGGGAGCCTAGGCCTTTTAGAAGCCAAGGGTACCAGCAGGCTGGATGTGGAGGCACAGGCCATAAGCTCAACTCTCAGAAGTGTGTATGCATGGGAGGCAGATGTTTGCTACCCACTCGGACATGGGAGTTGGAACCTAACTACACTGTGATTGAAGAAGGTCATTGGAAATCGCTGTATTCAACTCAGATACACGGGAGTTCAGGCCCAGTGCTCACAAATGCTTTTCCCGCAACCTCTCCCAGCCACTAACATTAGGATGTTAGCAGCTACTCCTACAGTCAGGCAGGATGCGGGAGGGTTCTGCCCTGTCCTCAGCTCTCACAGGGAAGCATGTCTTGAAGCCAGCTGTCAACTAGCTGCATTCCTATGGAAGTGAGAAGGTAGCAGTATTCTGAGTCAGGAGGTTCCAAGATTACCAGTCTACTGCACCTGGGGATACCCTCCAGGTCTGCATTGTTACCCTGCGTCTCAGAAGCCTCTGGCAAACGTCTCTGGTGAAGACCTGCGAAACTCACTGTGCAGGCAGTGTGGAACTGTGAGGGACTGAGGCTGAGCTCAACTCTCAGAAGTAAGATGCTTTTGGACAAGGCGTTCAGCTACCCTCTCACGTATGGAACTTAGTATGTAGCACCAGTCTACCACAGGAATTACTAGGAAATCGCTGGACTGAGCGTGGAGGCACTAGTCTTGTGTGCCGGGTGATTCCAATTACCTCTCCCAGCACATCCGTCAAACAGCGAGCCTAGGCCTTTTAGAAGCCAAGGGTACCAGCAGGCTGGATGTGGAGGTACAGGCCATAAGCTCAACTCTCAGAAGTGTGTATGCATGGGAGGCAGATGTCTGCTACCCACTCGGACATGGGAGTTGGAACCTGGCTACACTCTGATTGAGGAAAGCCGTTGGAAATCGCTGTATTCAACTCAGATACACGGGAGTTCAGGCCCAGTGCTCACACATGCTTTTAACGCAACCTCTCCCAGCCACTAACATAAGGATGTTAGCAGCTACTCCTACAGTCAGACAAGATGTGGGAGGGTTCTTCCCTGTCCTCAGCTCTCACAGGGAAGCATTTCTTGAAGCCAGCTGTCAACTAGCTGCATTCCTATGGCAGTGAGAAAGTAGCAGTATTCTGAGTCAGGAGGTTCCAAGATTACCAGTCTACTGCACCTGGGGATACCCTCCAGGTCTGCATTGTTACCCTGCATCTCAGAAGCCTCTGGCAAACGTCTCTGGTGAAGACCTGCGAAACTCACTGTGCAGGCAGTGTGGAACTGTGAGGGACTGAGGCTGAGATCAACTCTCAGAACTAAGATGCTTTGGACAAGGCGTTCAGCTACCCTCTCACGTATGGAACTTAGTATGTAGCACCAGTCTACCACAGGAATTACTCGGAAATCGCTGGACTGAGCTTGGAGGCACTAGTCTTGTGTGACGGGTGATTCCAATTACCTCTCCCAGCACTACCGTCAAACAGCGAGCCTAGGCCTCTTAGAAGCCAAGGGTACCAGCATGTTGGATGTGGAGGTAGAGCCCATAAGCTCAACTCTCAGAAGTGTGTATGCATGGGAGGCAGATGTCTGCTACCCACTCGGACATGGGATATGGATCCTGGCTATACTCTGATAGATGAAAGCCGTTGGAAATCACTGTATTCAACTCAGATACACGGGAGTTCAGGCCAGTGCTCACACATGCTTTCACCAGAAACTCTCCCAGACACTAACATAAGGATGTTAGCAGCTACTCCTACAGTCAGGCAGGATGCGGGAGGGTTCTGCCCTGTCCTCAGCTCTCACAGGGAAGCATGTCTTGAAGCCAGCTGTCAACAAGCTGCATTCCTATGGCAGTGAGAAGGTAGCAGTATTCTGAATCAGGAGGTTCCAAGATTACCAGTCTACTGCACCTGGGGATACCCTCCAGGTCTGCATTGTTAACTTGTACTCAGAAGCCTCTGGCAATCGTCTCTGGTGAAGACGTGCGAAACTCACTCTGCAGGCAGTGTGGAACTGTGAGGGACTGAGGCTAAGCTCAACTCGCAGAAGTAAGATGCTTTTGGACAAGGCATTCAGCTACCTTCTCACATATGGAATTTAGTATGTAGCACCAGTCTACCACAAGAATTACTGGGAAATCGTGAATTGAGCTTGGAGGCACTCGTCTTGTGTGCCGGGAGATTCCAATTACCTCTCCCAGCACTTCTGTCAAACAGCGAGCCTAGGCCTTTTAGAAGCCAAGTGTACCAGCAGGCTGGATGTGGAGGTACAGGCCATAAGCTCAACTCTCTGAAGTGTGTATGCATGGGAGGCTGATGTGTGCTACCCACTCGGACATGGGAGTTTGAACCTAGCTACACTGTGATTGAAGAAGGCCATTGGAAATCGCTGTATTCAACTCAGATACACGGGAGTTCAGGCCCAGAGCTCACACATGCTTTTCCCGCAACCTCTCCCAGCCACTAACATAAGGATGTTAGCAGCTACTCCTACAGTCAGGCAGGATCCGGGAGGGTTCTGCCCTGTCCTCAGCTCTCACAGGGAAGCATGTCTTGAAGCCGGCTGTCAACTAGCTGCATTCCTAAGGCAGTGAGAAGGTAGCAGTACTCTGAGTCAGGAGGTTCCAAGATTACCACTCTACTGCACCTGGAGATACCCTCCAGGTCTGCATTGTTAACTTGTACTCAGCAGCCTCTTGCAATCGTCTCTGGTGAAGACGTGTGAAACTCACACTGCAGGCAGTGTGGAACTGTGAGGGACTGAGGGTGAGCTCAACTCTCAGAAGAAAGATGCTTTTGGACAAGGTGTTCAGCTACCTTCTCACATATGGAACTTAGTATGTAGCACCAGTCTACCACAAGAATTACTGGGAAATCATGAATTGAGCTTGGAGGCACTCGTCTTGTGTGCCGGGAGATTCCAATTACCTCTCCCAGCACTTCCGTCAAACAGCGAGCCTAGGCCTTTTAGAAGTCAAGTGTACCAGCAGGCTGGATGTGGAGGTACAGGCCATAAGCTCAATTCTCAGAAGTGTGTATGCATGGGAGGCAGATGTCTGCCTCCCGCTCGTACATGGGATTTGGAACCTAGCTACACTCTGGTTGAGGAAAGCCGTTGGAAATCGCTGTATTCAACTCAGATACACGGGAGTTCAGGCCCAGTGCTCACACATGCTTTTCCCGCAACCTCTCCCAGCCACTAACATTAGGATGTTAGCAGCTACTCCTACAGTCAGGCAGGATGCGGGAGGGTTCTGCCCTGTCCTCAGCTCTCACAGGGAAGCATGTCTTGAAGCCAGCTGTCAACTAGCTGCATTCCTACGGCAGTGAGAAGGTAGCAGTATTCTGAGTCAGGAGGTTCCAAGATTACCAGTCTACTGCACCTGGGGATACCCTCCAGGTCTGCATTGTTACCCTGCGTCTCAGAAGCCTCTGGCAAACGTCTCTGGTGAAGAACTGCGAAACTCACTCTGCAGGCAGTGTGGAACTGTGAGGGACTGAGGCTGAGCTCAACTCTCAGAAGTAAGATGTTTTTGGACAAGGCGTTCAACTACCTACTCACGTATGGAACTTAGTATGTAGCACCAGTCTACCCCAGGAATTACTAGGAAATCGCTTGATTGAGCTTGGAGGCACTCGTCTTGTGTGCCGGGAGATTCCAGTTACCTCTCCCAACACTTGCGTCAAGCAGCGAGCCTAGGCCTTTTGGAAGCGAAAGGTAGCGGCAGGCAGGATGTAGGGTTACAGGCCATAAGCTCAACTCTCAGAAGTGTGTATGCATGGGAGGCAGATGTCTGCTACCCACTCGGACATTGGAGTTGGAACCTAGCTACACTCCTATTGAAGAAGGATGTTGGAAATCGCTGTATTCAACTCAGATACACGGGAGTTCAGGCCCAATGCTTACACATGCTTTTCCCACAACCTATCCCAGCCACTAACATAAGGAGGTTAGCAGGTACATCTACAGTCAGGCAGGGTGCGGGAGGGTTCTGCCCTGTCCTCAGCTCTCACAGGGAAGCATGCCTAGAAGCCAGCTCTCAACTAGCTGCATTCTTATGACAGTGTGAAGGTAGCAGTATTCTGAGTAAGGAGGTTCCCAGATTACCACTCTACTGCACCTGGAGATACCCTCCAGGTCTGCATTGTTAACTTGCGTCTCAGAAGCCTCTGGCAAAAGTCTCTGGTGAAGACGTGGGAAACCTACTCTGCAGGCAGTGTGGAACTGTGAGGGACTGAGGGTGAGCTCAACTCTCAGCAGTAAGATGATTTTGGACAAGGCGTTCAGCTACCTTCTCACATATGGAACTTAGTATGTAGCACCAGTCTACCCCAGGAATTACTGGGAAATCGCTGGATTGAGCTTGGAGGCACTAGTCTTGTGTGCCGGGAGATTCCAGTTACCTCTCCCAACACTTCGGTGAAGCAGCGAGCCTAGGCCTTTTGGAAGCGAAAGGTAGCTGCAGGCAGGAGGTAGGGTTACAGGCCATAAGCTCAACTCTCAGAAGTGGGTATGCATGGGAGGCAGATGTCTGCTACCCACTCGGACATGCGAGTGGGAACCTAGCTACACTCTGATGAAGAAGGACTTTGGAAATCGCTGTATTCAACTCACATACACGTGGCTTCAGGCACAACGATTCCACATGCTTTTCTCACAACCTTTCCCTGCCAGTAACATGAGGACGTTAGCAGCTCCTTCTACAGTCAAGCAGGATGCGGGAGGGTTTTGCCCTGTCCTTAGCTCTCACAGGGAAGCATGCCTTGAAGCCAGCTGTCAATTAGCTGTATTCTTATGGCAGGGTGAAGGTAGCAGTATTCTGAGACAGGAGGTTCTCAGATTACCACTCTACTGCACCTGGAGATACCCTCCAGGTCTGCATTGTTAACTTGCGTCTCAGAAGCCTCTGGCAAACGTCTCTGGTGAAGACGTGCGAAACTCACTCTGCAGGCAGTGTGGAACTGTGAGGGACTGAGGGTGAGCTCAACTCTCAGAAGTAAGATGTTTTTGGACAAGGCGTTCAACTACCTACTCACGTATGGAACTTAGTACGTAGCACCAGTCTACCCCAGGAATTACTAGGAAATCGCTTGATTGAGCTTGGGGGCACTCGTCTTGTGTGCCGGGAGATTCCAGTTACCTCTCCCAACACTTGCGTCAAGCAGCGAGCCTAGGCCTCTTGGAAGCGAAAGGTAGCGGCAGGCAGGATGTAGGGTTACAGGCCATAAGCTCAACTCTCAGAAGTGTGTATGCATGGGAGGCAGATGTCTGCTACCCACTCGGACATGGGAGTTGGAACCTAGCTACACTCCTATTGAAGAAGGATGTTGGAAATCGCTGTATTCAACTCAGATACACGGGAGTTCAGGCCCAATGCTTACACATGCTTTTCCCACAACCTATCCCAGCCACTAACATAAGGAGGTTAGCAGGTACGTCTACAGTGAGGCAGGGTGCGGGAGGGTTCTGCCCTGTCCTCAGCTCTCACAGGGAAGCATGCCTAGAAGCCAGCTCTCAACTAGCTGCATTCTTATGACAGTGTGAAGGTAGCAGTATTCTGAGTAAGGAGGTTCCCAGATTACCACTCTACTGCACCTGGAGATACCCTCCAGGTCTGCATTGTTAACTTGCGTCTCAGAGGCCTCTGGCAAAAGTCTCTGGTGAAGACGTGGGAAACCTACTCTGCAGGCAGTGTGGAACTGTGAGGGACTGAGGGTGAGCTCAACTCTCAGCAGTAAGATGATTTTGGACAAGACGTTCAGCTACCTTCTCACATATGGAACATAGTATGTAGCACCAGTCTACCCCAGGAATTACTGGGAAATCGCTGGATTGAGCTTGGAGGCACTAGTCTTGTGTTCCGGGAGATTCCAGTTACCTCTCCCAACACTTCGGTGAAGCAGCGAGCCTAGGCCTTTTGGAAGCGAAAGGTAGCTGCAGGCAGGAGGTAGGGTTACAGGCCATAAGCTCAACTCTCAGAAGTGGGTATGCATGGGAGGCAGATCTCTGCTACCCACTTGGACACGCGAGTGGGAACCTAGCTACACTCTGATGAAGAAGGACTTTGGAAATCGCTGTATTCAACTCAGATACACGTGGGTTCAGGCACAACGATTCCATATGCTTTTCGCACAACCTTTCCCTGCCACTAACATGAGGACGTTAGCAGCTCCTTCTACAGTCAAGCAGGATGCGGGAGGGTTGTGCCCTGTCCTTAGCTCTCACAGGGAAGCATGCCTTGAAGCCAGCTGTCAACTAGCTGCATTCTTATGGCAGGGTGAAGGTAGCAGTATTCTGAGACAGGAGGTTCCCAGATTACCACTCTACTGCACCTGGAGATACCCTCCAGGTCTGCATTGTTAACTTGCGTCTCAGAGGCCTCTGGCAAAAGTCTCTGGTGAAGACGTGGGAAACCTACTCTGCAGGCAGTGTGGAACTGTGAGGGACTCAGGGTGAGCTCAACTCTCAGCAGTAAGATGATTTTGGACAAGACGTTCAGCTACCTTCTCACATATGGAACTTAGTATGTAGCACCAGTCTATCCCAGGAATTACTGGGAAATCGCTGGATTGAGCTTGGAGGCACTAGTCTTGTGTGCCCGGAGATTCCAGTTACCTCTCCCAACACTTCGGTGAAGCAGCGAGCCTAGGCCTTTTGGAAGCGAAAGGTAGCTGCAGGCAGGAGGTAGGGTTACAGGCCATAAGCTCAACTCTCAGAAGTGGGTATGCATGGGAGGCAGATGTCTGCTACCCACTCGGACATGCGAGTGGGAACCTAGCTACACTCTGATGAAGAAGGACTTTGGAAATCGCTGTATTCAACTCAGATACACGTGGGTTCAGGCACAACGATTCCACATGCTTTTCTCACAACCTTTCCCTGCCACTAACATGAGGACGTTAGCAGCTCCTTCTACAGTCAAGCAGGATGCGGGAGGGTTGTGCCCTGTCCTTAGCTCTCACAGGGAAGCATGCCTTGAAGCCAGCTGTCAACTAGCTGCATTCTTATGGCAGGGTGAAGGTAGCAGTATTCTGAGACAGGAGGTTCCCAGATTACCACTCTACTGCACCTGGAGATACCCTCCAGGTTTGCATTGTTAACTTGCGTCTCAGAAGCCTCTGGCAAACGTCTCTGGTGAAGACGTGCGAAACTCACTCTGCAGGCAGTTTGGAACTGTGAGGGACTGAGGGTGAGCTCAACTCTCAGAAGTAAGATGTTTTTGGACAAGGCGTTCAACTACCTACTCACGTATGGAACTTAGTACGTAGCACCAGTCTACCCCAGGAATTACTAGGAAATCGCTGGATTGAGCTTGGAGGCACTAGTCTTGTGTGCCGGGAGATTCCAGTTACCTCTCCCAACACTTCGGTGAAGCAGCGAGCCTAGGCCTTTTGGAAGCGAAAGGTAGCTGCAGGCAGGAGGTAGGGTTACAGGCCATAAGCTCAACTCTCAGAAGTGGGTATGCATGGGAGGCAGATGTCTGCTACCCACTCGGACATGCGAGTGGGAACCTAGCTACACTCTGATGAAGAAGGACTTTGGAAATCGCTGTATTCAACTCAGATACACGTGGGTTCAGGCACAACGATTCCACATGCTTTTCTCACAACCTTTCCCTGCCACTAACATGAGGACGTTAGCAGCTCCTTCTACAGTCAAGCAGGATGCGGGAGGGTTGTGCCCTGTCCTTAGCTCTCACAGGGAAGCATGCCTTGAAGCCAGCTGTCAACTAGCTGCATTCTTATGGCAGGGTGAAGGTAGCAGTATTCTGAGACAGGAGGTTCCCAGATTACCACTCTACTGCACCTGGAGATACCCTCCAGGTTTGCATTGTTAACTTGCGTCTCCGAAGCCTCTGGCAAACGTCTCTGGTGAAGACGTGCGAAACTCACTCTGCAGGCAGTTTGGAACTGTGAGGGACTGAGGGTGAGCTCAACTCTCAGAAGTAAGATGTTTTTGGACAAGGCGTTCAACTACCTACTCACGTATGGAACTTAGTACGTAGCACCAGTCTACCCCAGGAATTACTAGGAAATCGCTTGATTGAGCTTGGAGGCACTCGTCTTGTGTGCCGGGAGATTCCAGTTACCTCTCCCAACACTTGCGTCAAGCAGCGAGCCTAGGCCTTTTGGAAGCGAAAGGTAGCGGCAGGCAGGATGTAGGGTTACAGGCCATAAGCTCAACTCTCAGAAGTGTGTATGCATGGGAGGCAGATGTCTGCTACCCACTCGGACATGGGAGTTGGAACCTAGCTACACTCCTATTGAAGAAGGATGTTGGAAATCGCTGTATTCAACTCAGATACACGGGAGTTCAGGCCCAATGCTTACACATGCTTTTCCCACAACCTATCCCAGCCACTAACATAAGGAGGTTAGCAGGTACGTCTACAGTCAGGCAGGGTGCGGGAGGGTTCTGCCCTGTCCTCAGCTCTCACAGGGAAGCATGCCTAGAAGCCAGCTCTCAACTAGGTGCATTCTTATGACAGTGTGAAGGTAGCAGTATTCTGAGTAAGGAGGTTCCCAGATTACCACTCTACTGCACCTGGAGATACCCTCCAGGTCTGCTTTGTTAACTTGCGTCTCAGAGGCCTCTGGCAAAAGTCTCTGGTGAAGACGTGGGAAACCTACTCTGCAGGGAGTGTGGAAATGTGAGGGACTGAGGGTGAGCTCAACTCTCAGCAGTAAGATGATTTTGGACAAGGCGTTCAGCTACCTTCTCACATATGGAACTTAGTATGTAGCACCAGTCTACCCCAGGAATAACTGGGAAATCGCTGGATTGAGCTTGGAGGCACTAGTCTTGTGTGCCGGGAGATTCCAGTTACATCTCCCTACACTTCGGTGAAGCAGCGAGCCTAGGCCTTTTGGAAGCGAAAGGTAGCTGCAGGCAGGAGGTAGGGTTACAGGCCATAAGCTCAACTCTCAGAAGTGTGTATGCATGGGAGGCAGATGTCTGCTACCCACTCGGACATGCGAGTGGGAACCTAGCTACACTCTGATGAAGAAGGACTTTGGAAATCTCTGTATTCAACTCAGATACACGTGGGTTCAGACACAACGATTCCACATGCTTTTCTCACAATCTTTCCCTGCCACTAACATGAGGACGTTAGCAGCTCCTTCTACAGTCAAGCAGGATGCGGGAGGGTTGTGCCCTGTCCTTAGCTCTCACAGGGAAGCATGCCTTGAAGCCAGCTGTCAACTAGCTGTATTCTTATGGCAGGGTGAAGGTAGCAGTATTCTGAGACAGGAGGTTCCCAGATTACCACTCTACTGCACCTGGAGATACCCTCCAGGTCTGCATTGTTAACTTGCGTCTCAGAAGCCTCTGGCATACGTCTCTGGTGAAGACGTGCGAAACTCACTCTGCAGGCAGTGTGGAACTGTGAGGGACTGAGGGTGAGCTCAACTCTCAGAAGTAAGATGTTTTTGGACAAGGCGTTCAACTACCTACTCACGTATGGAACTTAATACGTAGCACCAGTCTACCCCAGGAATTACTAGGAAATTGCTTGATTGAGCTTGGAGGCACTCGTCTTGTGTGCCGGGAGATTCCAGTTACCTCTCCCAACACTTGCGTCAAGCAGCGAGCCTAGGCCTTTTGGAAGCGAAAGGTAGCGGCAGGCAGGATGTAGGGTTACAGGCCATAAGCTCAACTCTCAGAAGTGTGTATGCATGGGAGGCAGATGTCTGCTACCCACTCGGACATGCGAGTGGGAACCTAGCTACACTCCTATTGAAGAAGGATGTTGGAAATCGCTGTATTCAACTCAGATACACGGGAGTTCAGGCCCAATGCTTACACATGCTTTTCCCACAACCTATCCCAGCCACTAACATAAGGAGGTTAGCAGGTATGTCTACAGTCAGGCAGGGTGCGGGAGGGTTCTGCCCTGTCCTCAGCTCTCACAGGGAAGCATGCCTAGAAGCCAGCTCTCAACTAGCTGCATTCTTATGACAGTGTGAAGGTAGCAGTATTCTGAGTAAGGAGGTTCCCAGATTACCACTCTACTGCACCTGGAGATACCCTCCAGGTCTGCATTGTTAACTTGCGTCTCAGAGGCCTCTGGCAAAAGTCTCTGGTGAAGACGTGGGAAACCTACTCTGCAGGGAGTGTGGAACTGTGAGGGACTGAGGGTGAGCTCAACTCTCAGCAGTAAGATGATTTTGGACAAGGCGTTCAGCTACCTTCTCACATATGGAACTTAGTATGTAGCACCAGTCTACCCCAGGAATTACTGGGAAATCGCTGGATTGAGCTTGGAGGCACTAGTCTTGTGTGCCGGGAGATTCCAGTTACCTCTCCCAACACTTCGGTGAAGCAGCGAGCCTAGGCCTTTTGGAAGCGAAAGGTAGCTGCAGGCAGGAGGTAGGGTTACAGGCCATAAGCTCAACTCTCAGAAGTGGGTATGCATGGGAGGCAGATGTCTGCTACCCACTCGGACATGCGAGTGGGAACCTAGCTACACTCTGATGAAGAAGGACTTTGGAAATCGCTGTATTCAACTCAGATACACGTGGGTTCAGACACAACGATTCCACATGCTTTTCTCACAACCTTTCCCTGCCACTAACATGAGGACGTTAGCAGCTCCTTCTACAGTCAAGCAGGATGCGGGAGGGTTGTGCCCTGTCCTTAGCTCTCACAGGGAAGCATGCCTTGAAGCCAGCTGTCAACTAGCTGCATTCTTATGGCAGGGTGAAGGTAGCAGTATTCTGAGACAGGAGGTTCCCAGATTACCACTCTACTGCACCTGGAGATACCCTCCAGGTCTGCATTGTTAACTTGCGTCTCAGAAGCCTCTGGCAAACGTCTCTGGTGAAGACGTGCGAAACTCACTCTGCAGGCAGTGTGGAACTGTGAGGGACTGAGGGTGAGCTCAACTCTCAGAAGTAAGATGTTTTTGGACAAGGCGTTCAAGTACCTACTCACGTATGGAACTTAGTACGTAGCACCAGTCTACCCCAGGAATTACTAGGAAATTGCTTGATTGAGCTTGGAGGCACTCGTCTTGTGTGCCGGGAGATTCCAGTTACCTCTCCCAACACTTGCGTCAAGCAGCGAGCCTAGGCCTTTTGGAAGCGAAAGGTAGTGGCAGGCAGGATGTAGGGTTACAGGCCATAAGCTCAACTCTCAGAAGTGTGTATGCATGGGAGGCAGATGTCTGCTACCCACTCGGACATGCGAGTGGGAACCTAGCTACACTCCTATTGAAGAAGGATGTTGGAAATCGCTGTATTCAACTCAGATACACGGGAGTTCAGGCCCAATGCTTACACATGCTTTTCCCACAACCTATCCCAGCCACTAACATAAGGAGGTTAGCAGGTACGTCTACAGTCAGGCAGGGTGCGGGAGGGTTCTGCCCTGTCCTCAGCTCTCACAGGGAAGCATGCCTAGAAGCCAGCTCTCAACTAGCTGCATTCTTATGACAGTGTGAAGGTAGCAGTATTCTGAGTAAGGAGGTTCCCAGATTACCACTCTACTGCACCTGGAGATACCCTCCAGGTCTGCATTGTTAACTTGCGTCTCAGAGGCCTCTGGCAAAAGTCTCTGGTGAAGACGTGGGAAACCTACTCTGCAGGCAGTGTGGAACTGTGAGGGACTGAGGGTGAGCTCAACTCTCAGCAGTAAGATGATTTTGGACAAGGCGTTCAGCTACCTTCTCACATATGGAACTTAGTATGTAGCACCAGTCTACCCCAGGAATTACTGGGAAATCGCTGGATTGAGCTTGGAGGCACTAGTCTTGTGTGCCGGGAGATTCCAGTTACCTCTCCCAACACTTCGGTGAAGCAGCGAGCCTAGGCCTTTTGGAAGCGAAAGGTAGCTGCAGGCAGGAGGTAGGGTTACAGGCCATAAGCTCAACTCTCAGAAGTGGGTATGCATGGGAGGCAGATGTCTGCTACCCACTCGGACATGCGAGTGGGAACCTAGCTACACTCTGATGAAGAAGGACTTTGGAAATCGCTGTATTCAACTCAGATACACGTGGGTTCAGACACAACGATTCCACATGCTTTTCTCACAACCTTTCCCTGCCACTAACATGAGGACGTTAGCAGCTCCTTCTACAGTCAAGCAGGATGCGGGAGGGTTGTGCCCTGTCCTTAGCTCTCACAGGGAAGCATGCCTTGAAGCCAGCTGTCAACTAGCTGCATTCTTATGGCAGGGTGAAGGTAGCAGTATTCTGAGACAGGAGGTTCCCAGATTACCACTCTACTGCACCTGGAGATACCCTCCAGGTCTGCATTGTTAACCTGCGTCTCAGAAGCCTCTGGCAAACGTCTCTGGTGAAGACGTGCGAAACTCACTCTGCAGGCAGTGTGGAAGTGTGAGGGACTGAGGGTGAGCTCAACTCTCAGAAGTAAGATGTTTTTGGACAAGGCGTTCAACTACCTACTCACGTATGGAACTTAGTACGTAGCACCAGTCTACCCCAGGAATTACTGGGAAATCGCTGGATTGAGCTTGGAGGCACTCGTCTTGTGTGCCGGGAGATTCCAGTTACCTCTCCCAACACTTGCGTCAAGCAGCGAGCCTAGGCCTTTTGGAAGCGAAAGGTAGCGGCAGGCAGGATGTAGGGTTACAGGCCATAAGCTCAACTCTCAGAAGTGTGTATGCATGGGAGGCAGATGTCTGCTACCCACTCGGACATGGGAGTTGGAACCTATCTACACTCCTATTGAAGAAGGATGTTGGAAATCGCTGTATTCAACTCAGATACACGGGAGTTCAGGCCCAATGGTTTCACATGCTTTTCCCACAACCTATCCCAGCCACTAACATAAGGAGGTTAGCAGGTACGTCTACAGTCAGGCAGGGTGCGGGAGGGTTCTGCCCTGTCCTCAGCTCTCACAGGGAAGCATGCCTAGAAGCCAGCTCTCAACTAGCTGCATTCTTATGACAGTGTGAAGGTAGCAGTATTCTGAGTAAGGAGGTTCCCAGATTACCACTCTACTGCACATGGAGATACCCTCCAGGTCTGCATTGTTAACTTGCGTCTCAGAGGCCTCTGGCAAAAGTCTCTGGTGAAGACGTGGGAAACCTACTCTGCAGGCAGTGTGGAACTGTGAGGGACTGAGGGTGAGCTCAACTCTCAGCAGTAAGATGATTTTGGACAAGGCGTTCAGCTACCTTCTCACATATGGAACTTAGTATGTAGCACCAGTCTACCCCAGGAATTACTGGGAAATCGCTGGATTGAGCTGGAGGCACTAGTCTTGTGTGCCGGGAGATTCCAGTTACCTCTCCCAACACTTCGGTGAAGCAGCGAGCCTAGGCCTTTTGGAAGCGAAAGGTAGCTGCAGGCAGGAGGTAGGGTTACAGGCCATAAGCTCAACTCTCAGAAGTGGGTATGCATGGGAGGCAGATGTCTGCTACCCACTCGTACATGCGAGTGGGAACCTAGCTACACTCTGATGAAGAAGGACTTTGGAAATCGCTGTATTCAACTCAGATACACGTGGGTTCAGGCACAACGATTCCACATGCTTTTCGCACAACCTTTCCCTGCCAGTAACATGAGGACGTTAGCAGCTCCTTCTACAGTCAAGCAGGATGCGGGAGGGTTGTGCCCTGTCCTTAGCTCTCACAGGGAAGCATGCCTTGAAGCCAGCTGTCAACTAGCTGCATTCTTATGGCAGGGTGAAGGTAGCAGTATTCTGAGACAGGAGGTTCCCAGATTACCACTCTACTGCACCTGGAGATACCCTCCAGGTCTGCATTGTTAACTTGCGTCTCAGAAGCCTCTGGCAAACGTCTCTGGTGAAGACGTGCGAAACTCACTCTGCAGGCAGTGTGGAACTGTGAGGGACTGAGGGTGAGCTCAACTCTCAGAAGTAAGATGTTTTTGGACAAGGCGTTCAAGTACCTACTCACGTATGGAACTTAGTACGTAGCACCAGTCTACCCCAGGAATTACTAGGAAATCACTTGATTGAGCTTGGAGGCACTCGTCTTGTGTGCCGGGAGATTCCAGTTACCTCTCCCAACACTTGCGTCAAGCAGCGAGCCTAGGCCTTTTGGAAGCGAAAGGTAGCGGCAGGCAGGATGTAGGGTTACAGGCCATAAGCTCAACTCTCAGAAGTGTGTATGCATGGGAGGCAGATGTCTGCTACCCACTCGGACATGGGAGTTGGAACCTAGCTACACTCCTATTGAAGAAGGATGTTGGAAATCGCTGTATTCAACTCAGATACACGGGAGTTCAGGCCCAATGCTTACACATGCTTTTCCCACAACCTATCCCAGCCACTACCATAAGGAGGTTAGCAGGTACGTCTACAGTCAGGCAGTGTGCGGGAGGGTTCTGCCCTGTCCTCAGCTCTCTCAGGGAAGCATGCCTAGAAGCCAGCTGTCAAGTCGCTGCATTCTTATGACAGTGTGAAGGTAGCAGTATTCTGAGTAAGGAGGTTCCCAGATTACCACTCTACTGCACCTGGAGATACCCTCCAGGTCTGCATTGTTAACTTGCGTCTCAGAAGCCTCTGGTAAAAGTCTCTGGTGAAGACGTGGGAAACCTACTCTGCAGGCAGTGTGGAACTGTGAGGACTGAGGGTGAGCTCAACTCTCAGCAGTAAGATGATTTTGGACAAGGCGTTCAGCTACCTTCTCACATATGGAACTTAGTATGTAGCACCAGTCTACCCCAGGAATTACTGGGAAATCGCTGGATTGAGCTTGGAGGCACTAGTCTTGTGTGCCGGGAGATTCCAGTTACCTCTCCCAACACTTCGGTGAAGCAGCGAGCCTAGGCCTTTTGGAAGCGAAAGGTAGCTGCAGGCAGGAGGTAGGGTTACAGGCCATAAGCTCAACTCTCAGAAGTGGGTATGCATGGGAGGCAGATGTCTGCTACCCACTCGGACATGCGAGTGGGAACCTAGCTACACTCTGATGAAGAAGGACTTTGGAAATCGCTGTATTCAACTCAGATACACGTGGGTTCAGGCACAACGATTCCACATGCTTTTCGCACAACCTTTCCCTGCCACTAACATGAGGACGTTAGCAGCTCCTTCTACAGTCAAGCAGGATGCGGGAGGGTTGTGCCCTGTCCTTAGCTCTCACAGGGAAGCATGCCTTGAAGCCAGCTGTCAACTAGCTGCATTCTTATGGCAGAGTGAAGGTAGCAGTATTCTGAGACAGGAGGTTCCCAGATTACCACTCTACTGCACCTGGAGATACCCTCCGGGTCTGCATTGTTAACTTGCGTCTCAGAAGTCTCTGGCAAACGTCTCTGGTGAAGACGTGCGAAACTCACTCTGCAGGCAGTGTGGAACTGTGAGGGACTGAGGGTGAGCTCAACTCTCAGAAGTAAGATGTTTTTGGACAAGGCGTTCAAATACCTACTCACGTATGGAACTTAGTACGTAGCACCAGTCTACCCCAGGAATTACTAGGAAATCGCTTGATTGAGCTTGGAGGCACTCGTCTTGTGTGCCGGGAGATTCCAGTTACCTCTCCCAACACTTGCGTCAAGCAGCGAGCCTAGGCCTTTTGGAAGCGAAAGGTAGCGGCAGGCAGGATGTAGGGTTACAGGCCATAAGCTCAACTCTCAGAAGTGGGTATGCATGGGAGGCAGATGTCTGCTACCCAGTCGGACATGCGAGTGGGAACCTAGCTACACTCTGATGAAGAAGGACTTTGGAAATCGCTGTATTCAACTCAGATACACGTGGGTTCAGGCACAACGATTCCACATGCTTTTCTCACAACCTTTCCCTGCCACTAACATGAGGACGTTAGCAGCTCCTTCTACAGTCAAGCAGGATGCGGGAGGGTTGTGCCCTGTCCTTAGCTCTCACAGGGAAGCATGCCTTGAAGCCAGCTGTCAACTAGCTGCATTCTTATGGCAGGGTGAAGGTAGCAGTATTCTGAGACAGGAGGTTCCCAGATTACCACTCTACTGCACCTGGAGATACCCTCCAGGTCTGCATTGTTAACTTGCGTCTCAGAAGCCTCTGGCAAACGTCTCTGGTGAAGACGTGCGAAACTCACTCTGCAGGCAGTGTGGAACTGTGAGGGACTGAGGGTGAGCTCAACTCTCAGAAGTAAGATGTTTTTGGACAAGGCGTTCAACTACCTACTCACGTTTGGAACTTAGTACGTAGCACCAGTCTACCCCAGGAATTACTAGGAAATCGCTTGATTGAGCTTGGAGGCACTCGTCTTGTGTGCCGGGAGATTCCAGTTACCTCTCCCAACACTTGCGTCAAGCAGCGAGCCTAGGCCTTTTGGAAGCGAAAGGTAGCGGCAGGCAGGATGTAGGGTTACAGGCCATAAGCTCAACTCTCAGAAGTGTGTATGCATGGGAGGCAGATGTCTGCTACCCACTCGGACATGGGAGTTGGAACCTAGCTACACTCCTATTGAAGAAGGATGTTGGAAATCGCTGTATTCAACTCAGATACACGGGAGTTCAGGCCCAATGCTTACACATGCTTTTCCCACAACCTATCCCAGCCACTAACATAAGGAGGATAGCAGGTACGTCTACAGTCAGGCAGGGTGCGGGAGGGTTCTGCCCTGTCCTCAGCTCTCACAGGGAAGCATGCCTAGAAGCCAGCTCTCAACTAGCTGCATTCTTATGACAGTGTGAAGGTAGCAGTATTCTGAGTAAGGAGGTTCCCAGATTACCACTCTACTGCACCTGGAGATACCCTCCAGGTCTGCATTGTTAACTTGCGTCTCAGAGGCCTCTGGCAAAAGTCTCTGGTGAAGACGTGGGAAACCTACTCTGCAGGCAGTGTGGAACTGTGAGGGACTGAGGGTGAGCTCAACTCTCAGCAGTAAGATGATTTTGGACAAGGCGTTCAGCTACCTTCTCACATATGGAACTTAGTATGTAGCACCAGTCTACCCCAGGAATTACTGGGAAATCGCTGGATTGAGCTTGGAGGCACTAGTCTTGTGTGCCGGGAGATTCCAGTTACCTCTCCCAACACTTCGGTGAAGCAGCGAGCCTAGGCCTTTTGGAAGCGAAAGGTAGCTGCAGGCAGGAGGTAGGGTTACAGGCCATAAGCTCAACTCTTAGAAGTGGGTATGCATGGGAGGCAGATGTCTGCTACCCACTCGTACATGCGAGTGGGAACCTAGCTACACTCTGATGAAGAAGGACTTTGGAAATCGCTGTATTCAACTCAGATACACGTGGGTTCAGGCACAACGATTCCACATGCTTTTCGCACAACCTTTCCCTGCCACTAACATGAGGACGTTAGCAGCTCCTTCTACAGTCAAGCAGGATGCGGGAGGGTTGTGCCCTGTCCTTAGCTCTCACAGGGATGCATGCCTTGAAGCCAGCTGTCAACTAGCTGCATTCTTATGGCAGGGTGAAGGTAGCAGTATTCTGAGACAGGAGGTTCCCAGATTACCACTCTACTGCACCTGGAGATACCCTCCAGGTCTGCATTGTTAACTTGCATCTCAGAAGCCTCTGGCAAACGTCTCTGGTGAAGACGTGCGAAACTCACTCTGCAGGCAGTGTGGAACTGTGAGGGACTGAGGGTGAGCTCAACTCTCAGAAGTAAGATGTTTGCGGACAAGGCGTTCAACTACCTACTCACGAATGGAACTTAGTATGTAGCACCAGTCTACCCCAGGAATTACTAGGAAATCGCTTGATTGAGCTTGGAGGCACTCGTCTTGTGTGCCGGGAGATTCCAGTTACCTCTCCCAACACTTGCGTCAAGCAGCGAGCCTAGGCCTTTTGGAAGCGAAAGGTAGCGGCAGGCAGGATGTAGGGTTACAGGCCATAAGCTCAACTCTCAGAAGTGTGTATGCATGGGAGGCAGATATCTGCTACCCACTCGGACATGGGAGTTGGAACCTAGCTACACTCCTATTGAAGAAGGATGTTGGAAATCGCTGTATTCAACTCAGATACACGGGAGTTCAGGCCCAATGGTTTCACATGCTTTTACCACAACCTATCCCTGCCACTAACATAAGGAGGTTAGCAGGTACGTCTACAGTCAGGCAGGGTGCGGGAGGGTTCTGCCCTGTCCTCAGCTCTCACAGGGAAGCATGCCTAGAAGCCAGCTCTCAACTAGCTGCATTCTTATGACAGTGTGAAGGTAGCAGTATTCTGAGTAAGGAGGTTCCCAGATTACCACTCTACTGCACCTGGAGATACCCTCCAGGTCTGCATTGTTAACTTGCGTCTCAGAGGCCTCTGGCAAAAGTCTCTGGTGAAGACGTGGGAAACCTACTCTGCAGGCACTGTGGAACTGTGAGGGACTGAGGGTGAGCTCAACTCTCAGCAGTAAGATGATTTTGGACAAGGCGTTCAGCTACCTTCTCACATTTGGAACTTAGTATGTAGCACCAGTCTACCCCAGGAATTACTGGGACATCGCTGGATTTAGCTTGGAGGCACTAGTCTTGTGTGCCGGGAGATTCCAGTTACCTCTCCCAACACTTCGGTGAAGCAGCGAGCCTAGGCCTTTTGGAAGCGAAAGGTAGCTGCAGGCAGGAGGTATGGTTACAGGCCATAAGCTCAACTCTCAGAAGTGGGTATGCATGGGAGGCAGATGTCTGCTACCCACTCGTACATGCGAGTGGGAACCTAGCTACACTCTGATGAAGAAGGACTTTGGAAATCGCTGTATTCAACTCAGATACACGTGGGTTCAGGCACAACGATTCCACATGCTTTTCGCACAACCTTTCCCTGCCACTAACATGAGGACGTTAGCAGCTCCTTCTACAGTCAAGCAGGATGCGGGAGGGTTGTGCCCTGTCCTTAGCTCTCACAGGGATGCATGCCTTGAAGCCAGCTGTCAACTAGCTGCATTCTTATGGCAGGGTGAAGGTAGCAGTATTCTGAGACAGGAGGTTCCCAGATACCACTCTACTGCACCTGGAGATACCCTCCAGGTCTGCATTGTTAACTTGCATCTCAGAAGCCTCTGGCAAACGTCTCTGGTGAAGACGTGCGAAACTCACTCTGCAGGCAGTGTGGAACTGTGAGGGACTGAGGGTGAGCTCAACTCTCAGAAGTAAGATGTTTGTGGACAAGGCGTTCAACTACATACTCACGAATGGAACTTAGTACGTAGCACCAGTCTACCCCAGGAATTACTAGGAAATCGCTTGATTGAGCTTGGAGGCACTCGTCTTGTGTGCCGGGAGATTCCAGTTACCTCTCCCAACACTTGCGTCAAGCAGCGAGCCTAGGCCTTTTGGAAGCGAAAGGTAGCGGCAGGCAGGATGTAGGGTTACAGGCCATAAGCTCAACTCTCAGAAGTGTGTATGCATGGGAGGCAGATATCTGCTACCCACTCGGACATGGGAGTTGGAACCTAGCTACACTCCTATTGAAGAAGGATGTTGGAAATCGCTGTATTCAACTCAGATACACGGGAGTTCAGGCCCAATGCTTACACATGCTTTTCCCACAACCTATCCCAGCCACTAACATAAGGAGGTTAGCAGGTACGTCTACAGTCAGGCAGGGTGCGGGAGGGTTCTGCCCTGTCCTCAGCTCTCACAGGGAAGCATGCCTAGAAGCCAGTTCTCAACTAGCTGCATTCTTATGAGAGTGTGAAGGTAGCAGTATTCTGAGTAAGGAGGTTCCCAAATTACCACTCTACTGCACCTGGAGATACCCTCCAGGTCTGCATTGTTAACTTGCGTCTCAGAGGCCTCTGGCAAAAGTCTCTGGTGAAGACGTGGGAAACCTACTCTGCAGGCAGTGTGGAACTGTGAGGGACTGAGGGTGAGCTCAACTCTCAGCAGTAAGATGATTTTGGACAAGGCGTTCAGCTACCTTCTCACATTGGGAACTTAGTATGTAGCACCAGTCTACCCTAGGAATTACTGGGACATCGCTGGATTGAGCTTGGAGGCACTAGTCTTGTGTGCCGGGAGATTCCAGTTACCTCTCCCAACACTTCGGTGAAGCAGCGAGCCTAGGCCTTTTGGAAGCGAAAGGTAGCTGCAGGCAGGAGGTAGGGTTACAGGCCGTAAGCTCAACTCTCAGAAGTGGGTATGCATGGGAGGCAGATGTCTGCTACCCACTCGGACATGCGAGTGGGAACCTAGCTACACTCTGATGAAGAAGGACTTTGGAAATCGCTGTATTCAACTCAGATACACGTGGGTTCAGGCACAACGATTCCACATGCTTTTCGCACAACCTTTCCCTGCCACTAACATGAGGACGTTAGCAGCTCCTTCTACAGTCAAGCAGGATGCGGGAGGGTTGTGCCCTGTCCTTAGCTCTCACAGGGAAGCATGCCTTGAAGCCAGCTGTCAACTAGCTGCATTCTTATGGCAGGGTGAAGGTAGCAGTATTCTGAGACAGGAGGTTCCCAGATTACCACTCTACTGCACCTGGAGATACCCTCCAGGTCTGCATTGTTAACTTGCGTCTCAGAA
The DNA here is from genome assembly GCF_053574225.1 of Canis aureus. Taxonomy (NCBI): domain Eukaryota; kingdom Metazoa; phylum Chordata; class Mammalia; order Carnivora; family Canidae; genus Canis; species Canis aureus. The sequence goes on from NC_135632.1 coordinate 60,803,645, forward strand.
GCTTCTGGCAAACGTCTCTGGTGAAGACGTGCGAAACTCACTCTGAGGGCAGTGTGGAACTGTGAGGGACTGAGGGTGAGCTCAACTCTCAGAAGTAAGGTGTTTTTGGACAAGGCGTTCAACTACCTACTCACGTATGGAACTTAGTACGTAGCACCAGTCTACCCCAGGAATTACTAGGAAATCGCTTGATTGAGCTTGGAGGCACTCGTCTTGTGTGCCGGGAGATTCCAGTTACCTCTCCCAACACTTGCGTCAAGCAGCGAGCCTAGGCCTTTTGGAAGCGAAAGGTAGCGGCAGGCAGGATGTAGGGTTACAGGCCATAAGCTCAACTCTCAGAAGTGTGTATGCATGGGAGGCAGATATCTGCTACCCACTCGGACATGGGAGTTGGAACCTAGCTACACTCCTATTGAAGAAGGATGTTGGAAATCGCTGTATTCAACTCAGATACACGGGAGTTCAGGCCCAATGGTTTCACATGCTTTTACCACAACCTATCCCTGCCACTAACATAAGGAGGTTAGCAGGTACGTCTACAGTCAGGCAGGGTGCGGGAGGGTTCTGCCCTGTCCTCAGCTCTCACAGGGAAGCATGCCTAGAAGCCAGCTCTCAACTAGCTGCATTCTTATGACAGTGTGAAGGTAGCAGTATTCTGAGTAAGGAGGTTCCCAGATTACCACTCTACTGCACCTGGAGATACCCTCCAGGTCTGCATTGTTAACTTGCGTCTCAGAGGCCTCTGGCAAAAGTCTCTGGTGAAGACGTGGGAAACCTACTCTGCAGGCACTGTGGAACTGTGAGGGACTGAGGGTGAGCTCAACTCTCAGCAGTAAGATAATTTTGGAAAAGGCGTTCAGCTACCTTCTCACATTTGGAACTTAGTATGTAGCACCAGTCTACCCCAGGAATTACTGGGACATCGCTGGATTTAGCTTGGAGGCACTAGTCTTGTGTGCCGGGAGATTCCAGTTACCTCTCCCAACACTTCGGTGAAGCAGCGAGCCTAGGCCTTTTGGAAGCGAAAGGTAGCTGCAGGCAGGAGATAGGGTTACAGGCCATAAGCTCAACTCTCAGAAGTGGGTATGCATGGGAGGCAGATGTCTGCTACCCACTCGTACATGCGAGTGGGAACCTAGCTACACTCTGATGAAGAAGGACTTTGGAAATCGCTGTATTCAACTCAGATACACGTGGGTTCAGGCACAACGATTCCACATGCTTTTCGCACAACCTTTCCCTGCCACTAACATGAGGACGTTAGCAGCTCCTTCTACAGTCAAGCAGGATGCGGGAGGGTTGTGCCCTGTCCTTAGCTCTCACAGGGATGCATGCCTTGAAGCCAGCTGTCAACTAGCTGCATTCTTATGGCAGGGTGAAGGTAGCAGTATTCTGAGACAGGAGGTTCCCAGATTACCACTCTACTGCACCTGGAGATACCCTCCAGGTCTGCATTGTTAACTTGCATCTCAGAAGCCTCTGGCAAACGTCTCTGGTGAAGACGTGCGAAACTCACTCTGCAGGCAGTGTGGAACTGTGAGGGACTGAGGGTGAGCTCAACTCTCAGAAGTAAGATGTTTGTGGACAAGGCGTTCAACTACATACTCACGAATGGAACTTAGTACGTAGCACCAGTCTACCCCAGGAATTACTAGGAAATCGCTTGATTGAGCTTGGAGGCACTCGTCTTGTGTGCCGGGAGATTCCAGTTACCTCTCCCAACACTTGCGTCAAGCAGCGAGCCTAGGCCTTTTGGAAGCGAAAGGTAGCGGCAGGCAGGATGTAGGGTTACAGGCCATAAGCTCAACTCTCAGAAGTGTGTATGCATGGGAGGCAGATATCTGCTACCCACTCGGACATGGGAGTTGGAACCTAGCTACACTCCTATTGAAGAAGGATGTTGGAAATCGCTGTATTCAACTCAGATACACGGGAGTTCAGGCCCAATGCTTACACATGCTTTTCCCACAACCTATCCCAGCCACTAACATAAGGAGGTTAGCAGGTACGTCTACAGTCAGGCAGGGTGCGGGAGGGTTCTGCCCTGTCCTCAGCTCTCACAGGGAAGCATGCCTAGAAGCCAGCTCTCAACTAGCTGCATTCTTATGAGAGTGTGAAGGTAGCAGTATTCTGAGTAAGGAGGTTCCCAAATTACCACTCTACTGCACCTGGAGATACCCTCCAGGTCTGCATTGTTAACTTGCGTCTCAGAGGCCTCTGGCAAAAGTCTCTGGTGAAGACGTGGGAAACCTACTCTGCAGGCAGTGTGGAACTGTGAGGGACTGAGGGTGAGCTCAACTCTCAGCAGTAAGATGATTTTGGACAAGGCGTTCAGCTACCTTCTCACATTGGGAACTTAGTATGTAGCACCAGTCTACCCTAGGAATTACTGGGACATCGCTGGATTGAGCTTGGAGGCACTAGTCTTGTGTGCCGGGAGATTCCAGTTACCTCTCCCAACACTTCGGTGAAGCAGCGAGCCTAGGCCTTTTGGAAGCGAAAGGTAGCTGCAGGCAGGAGGTAGGGTTACAGGCCGTAAGCTCAACTCTCAGAAGTGGGTATGCATGGGAGGCAGATGTCTGCTACCCACTCGGACATGCGAGTGGGAACCTAGCTACACTCTGATGAAGAAGGACTTTGGAAATCGCTGTATTCAACTCAGATACACGTGGGTTCAGGCACAACGATTCCACATGCTTTTCGCACAACCTTTCCCTGCCACTAACATGAGGACGTTAGCAGCTCCTTCTACAGTCAAGCAGGATGCGGGAGGGTTGTGCCCTGTCCTTAGCTCTCACAGGGAAGCATGCCTTGAAGCCAGCTGTCAACTAGCTGCATTCTTATGGCAGGGTGAAGGTAGCAGTATTCTGAGACAGGAGGTTCCCAGATTACCACTCTACTGCACCTGGAGATACCCTCCAGGTCTGCATTGTTAACTTGCGTCTCAGAAGCTTCTGGCAAACGTCTCTGGTGAAGACGTGCGAAACTCACTCTGCAGGCAGTGTGGAACTGTGAGGGACTGAGGGTGAGCTCAACTCTCAGAAGTAAGGTGTTTTTGGACAAGGCGTTCAACTACCTACTCACGTATGGAACTTAGTACGTAGCACCAGTCTACCCCAGGAATTACTAGGAAATCGCTTGATTGAGCTTGGAGGCACTCGTCTTGTGTGCCGGGAGATTCCAGTTACCTCTCCCAACACTTGCGTCAAGCAGCGAGCCTAGGCCTTTTGGAAGCGAAAGGTAGCGGCAGGCAGGATGTAGGGTTACAGGCCATAAGCTCAACTTTCAGAAGTGTGTATGCATGGGAGGCAGATGTCTGCTACCCACTCGGACATGGGAGTTGGAACCTAGCTACACTCCTATTGAAGAAGGATGTTGGAAATCGCTGTATTCAACTCAGATACACGGGAGTTCAGGCCCAATGCTTACACATGCTTTTCCCACAACCTATCCCAGCCACACACATAAGGAGGTTAGCAGGTACGTCTACAGTCAGGCAGGGTGCGGGAGGGTTCTGCCCTGTCCTCAGCTCTCACAGGGAAGCATGCCTAGAAGCCAGCTCTCAACTAGCTGCATTCTTATGAGAGTGTGAAGGTAGCAGTATTCTGAGTAAGGAGGTTCCCAGATTACCACTCTACTGCACCTGGAGATACCCTCCAGGTCTGCATTGTTAACTTGCGTCTCAGAAGCCTCTGGGAAAATTCTCTGGTGAAGACGTGGGAAACCTACTCTGCAGGCAGTGTGGAACTGTGAGGGACTGAGGGTGAGCTCAACTCTCAGCAGTAAGATGATTTTGGACAAGGCGTTCAGCTACCTTCTCACATATGGAACTTAGTATGTAGCACCAGTCTACCCCAGGAATTACTGGGAAATCGCTGGATTGAGCTTGGAGGCACTAGTCTTGTGTGCCGGGAGATTCCAGTTACCTCTCCCAACACTTCGGTGAAGCAGCGAGCCAAGGCCTTTTGGAAGCGAAAGGTAGCTGCAGGCAGGAGGTAGGGTTACAGGCCATAAGCTCAACTCTCAGAAGTGGGTATGCATGGGAGGCAGATGTCTGCTACCCACTCGTACATGCGAGTGGGAACCTAGCTACACTCTGATGAAGAAGGACTTTGGAAATCGCTGTATTCAACTCAGATACACGTGGGTTCAGGCACAACGATTCCACATGCTTTTCGCACAACCTTTCCCTGCCACTAACATGAGGACGTTAGCAGCTCCTTCTACAGTCAAGCAGGATGCGGGAGGGTTTTGCCCTGTCCTTAGCTCTCACAGGGAAGCATGCCTTGAAGCCAGCTGTCAACTAGCTGCATTCTTATGGCAGGGTGAAGGTAGCAGTATTCTGAGACAGGAGGTTCCCAGATTACCACTCTACTGCACCTGGAGATACCCTCCAGGTCTGCATTGTTAAGTTGCGTCTCAGAAGCCTCTGGCAAACGTCTCTGGTGAAGACGTGCGAACTCACTCTGCAGGCAGTGTGGAACTGTGAGGGACTGAGTGTGAGCTCAACTCTCAGAAGTAAGATGTTTTTGGACAAGGCGTTCAACTACCTACTCACGTATGGAACTTAGTACGTAGCACCAGTCTACCCCAGGAATTACTAGGAAATCGCTTGATTGAGCTTAGAGGCACTCGTCTTGTGTGCCGGGAGATACCAGTTACCTCTCCCAACACTTGGGTCAAGCAGCGAGCCTAGGCCTTTTGGAAGCGAAAGGTAGCGGCAGGCAGGATGTAGGGTTACAGGCCATAAGCTCAACTCTCAGAAGTGTGTATGCATGGGAGGCAGATGTCTGCTACCCACTCGGACATGGGAGTTGGAACCTAGCTACACTCCTATTGAAGAAGGATGTTGGAAATCGCTGTATTCAACTCAGATACACGGGAGTTCAGGCCCAATGGTTTCACATGATTTTCCCACAACCTATCCCAGCCACTAACATAAGGAGGTTAGCAGGTACGTCTACAGTCAGGCAGGGTGCGGGAGGGTTCTGCCCTGTCCTCAGCTCTCACAGGGAAGCATGCCTAGAAGCCAGCTCTCAACTAGCTGCATTCTTATGACAGTGTGAAGGTAGCAGTATTCTGAGTAAGGAGGTTCCCAGATTACCACTCTACTGCACCTGGAGATACTCTCCAGGTCTGCATTGTTAACTTGCGTCTCAGAGGCCTCTGGCAAAAGTCTCTGGTGAAGACGTGGGAAACCTACTCTGCAGGCAGTGTGGAACTGTGAGGGACTGAGGGTGAGCTCAACTCTCAGCAGTAAGATGATTTTGGACAAGGCGTTCAGCTACCTTCTCACATATGGAACTTAGTATGTAGCACCAGTCTACCCCAGGAATTACTGGGAAATCGCTGGATTGAGCTTGGAGGCACTAGTCTTGTGTGCCGGGAGATTCCAGTTACCTCTCCCAACACTTCGGTGAAGCAGCGAGCCTAGGCCTTTTGGAAGCGAAAGGTAGCTGCAGGCAGGAGGTAGGGTTACAGGCCATAAGCTCAACTCTCAGAAGTGGGTATGCATGGGAGGCAGATGTCTGCTACCCACTCGGACATGCGAGTGGGAACCTAGCTACACTCTGATGAAGAAGGACTTTGGAAATCGCTGTATTCAACTCAGATACACGTGGCTTCAGGCACAACGATTCCACATGCTTTTCTCACAACCTTTCCCTGCCAGTAACATGAGGACGTTAGCAGCTCCTTCTACAGTCAAGCAGGATGCGGGAGGGTTGTGCCCTGTCCTTAGCTCTCACAGGGAAGCATGCCTTGAAGCCAGCTGTCAACTAGCTGCATTCTTATGGCAGGGTGAAGGTAGCAGTATTCTGAGACAGGAGGTTCCCAGATTACCACTCTACTGCACCTGGAGATACCCTCCATGTCTACGTTGTTAACTTGCGTCTCAGAAGCCTCTGGCAAACGTCTCTGGTGAAGACGTGCGAACCTCACTCTGCAGGCAGTGTGGAACTGTGAGGGACTGAGGGTGAGCTCAACTCTCAGAAGTAAGATGTTTTTGGACAAGGCGTTCAAGTACCTACTCACGTATGGAACTTAGTACGTAGCACCAGTCTACCCCAGGAATTACTAGGAAATCGCTTGATTGAGCTTGGAGGCACTCGTCTTGTGTGCCGGGAGATTCCAGTTACCTCTCCCAACACTTGCGTCAAGCAGCGAGCCTAGGCCTTTTGGAAGCGAATGGTAGCGGCAGGCAGGATGTAGGGTTACAGGCCATAAGCTCAACTCTCAGAAGTGTGTATTCATAGGAGGCAGATGTCTGCTACCCACTCAGACATGAGAGTTGGAACCTAGCTACACTCCTATTGAAGAAGGATGTTGGAAATCGCTGTATTCAACTCAGATACACGGGAGTTCAGGCCCAATGGTTTCACATGCTTTTCCCACAACCTATCCCAGCCACTAACATAAGGAGGTTAGCAGGTACGTCTACAGTCAGGCAGGGTGCGGGAGGGTTCTGCTCTGTCCTCAGCTCTCACAGGGAAGCATGCCTAGAAGCCAGCTCTCAACTAGCTGCATTCTTATGACAGTGTGAAGGTAGCAGTATTCTGAGTAAGGAGGTTCCCAGATTACCACTCTACTGCACCTGGAGATAATCTCCAGATCTGAATTGTTAACTTGCGTCTCAGAGGCCTCTGGCAAAAGTCTCTGGTGAAGACGTGGGAAACCTACTCTGAAGGCAGTGTGGAACTGTGAGGGACTGAGGGTGAGCTCAACTCTCAGCAGTAAGATGATTTTGGACAAGGCGTTCAGCTACCTTCTCACATATGGAACTTAGTATGTAGCACCAGTCTACCCCAGGAATTACTGGGAAATCGCTGGATTGAGCTTGGAGGCACTAGTCTTGTGTGCCGGGAGATTCCAGTTACCTCTCCCAACACTTCGGTGAAGCAGCGAGCCTAGGCCTTTTGGAAGCGAAAGGTAGCTGCAGGCAGGAGGTAGTGTTACAGGCCATAAGCTCAACTCTCAGAAGTGGGTATGCATGGGAGGCAGATGTCTGCTACCCACTCGGACATGCGAGTGGGAACCTAGCTACACTCTGATGAAGAAGGACTTTGGAAATCGCTGTATTCAACTCAGATACACGTGGCTTCAGGCACAACGATTCCACATGCTTTTCTCACAACCTTTCCCTGCCAGTAACATGAGGACGTTAGCAGCTCCTTCTACAGTCAAGCAGGATGCGGGAGGGTTGTGCCCTGTCCTTAGCTCTCACAGGGAAGCATGCCTTGAAGCCAGCTGTCAACTAGCTGCATTCTTATGGCAGGGTGAAGGTAGCAGTATTCTGAGACAGGAGGTTCCCAGATTACCACTCTACTGCACCTGGAGATACCCTCCAGGTCTACGTTGTTAACTTGCGTCTCAGAAGCCTCTGGCAAACGTCTCTGGTGAAGACGTGCGAACCTCACTCTGCAGGCAGTGTGGAACTGTGAGGGACTGAGGGTGAGCTCAACTCTCAGAAGTAAGATGTTTTTGGACAAGGCGTTCAAGTACCTACTCACGTATGGAACTTAGTACGTAGCACCAGTCTACCCCAGGAATTACTAGGAAATCGCTTGATTGAGCTTGGAGGCACTCGTCTTGTGTGCCGGGAGATTCCAGTTACCTCTCCCAACACTTGCGTCAAGCAGCGAGCCTAGGCCTTTTGGAAGCGAATGGTAGCGGCAGGCAGGATGTAGGGTTACAGGCCATAAGCTCAACTCTCAGAAGTGTGTATTCATAGGAGGCAGATGTCTGCTACCCACTCAGACATGAGAGTTGGAACCTAGCTACACTCCTATTGAAGAAGGATGTTGGAAATCGCTGTATTCAACTCAGATACACGGGAGTTCAGGCCCAATGGTTTCACATGCTTTTCCCACAACCTATCCCAGCCACTAACATAAGGAGGTTAGCAGGTACGTCTACAGTCAGGCAGGGTGCGGGAGGGTTCTGCTCTGTCCTCAGCTCTCACAGGGAAGCATGCCTAGAAGCCAGCTCTCAACTAGCTGCATTCTTATGACAGTGTGAAGGTAGCAGTATTCTGAGTAAGGAGGTTCCCAGATTACCACTCTACTGCACCTGGAGATAATCTCCAGATCTGAATTGTTAACTTGCGTCTCAGAGGCCTCTGGCAAAAGTCTCTGGTGAAGACGTGGGAAACCTACTCTGAAGGCAGTGTGGAACTGTGAGGGACTGAGGGTGAGCTCAACTCTCAGCAGTAAGATGATTTTGGACAAGGCGTTCAGCTACCTTCTCACATATGGAACTTAGTATGTAGCACCAGTCTACCCCAGGAATTACTGGGAAATCGCTGGATTGAGCTTGGAGGCACTAGTCTTGTGTGCCGGGAGATTCCAGTTACCTCTCCCAACACTTCGGTGAAGCAGCGAGCCTAGGCCTTTTGGAAGCGAAAGGTAGCTGCAGGCAGGAGGTAGTGTTACAGGCCATAAGCTCAACTCTCAGAAGTGGGTATGCATGGGAGGCAGATGTCTGCTACCCACTCGGACATGCGAGTGGGAACCTAGCTACACTCTGATGAAGAAGGACTTTGGAAATCGCTGTATTCAACTCAGATACACGTGGCTTCAGGCACAACGATTCCACATGCTTTTCTCACAACCTTTCCCTGCCAGTAACATGAGGACGTTAGCAGCTCCTTCTACAGTCAAGCAGGATGCGGGAGGGTTGTGCCCTGTCCTTAGCTCTCACAGGGAAGCATGCCTTGAAGCCAGCTGTCAACTAGCTGCATTCTTATGGCAGGGTGAAGGTAGCAGTATTCTGAGACAGGAGGTTCCCAGATTACCACTCTACTGCACCTGGAGATACCCTCCAGGTCTACGTTGTTAACTTGCGTCTCAGAAGCCTCTGGCAAACGTCTCTGGTGAAGACGTGCGAAACTCACTCTGCAGGCAGTGTGGAACTGTGAGGGACTGAGGGTGAGCTCAACTCTCAGAAGTAAGATGTTTTTGGACAAGGCGTTCAAGTACCTACTCACGTATGGAACTTAGTACGTAGCACCAGTCTACCCCAGGAATTACTAGGAAATCGCTTGATTGAGCTTGGAGGCACTCGTCTTGTGTGCCGGGAGATTCCAGTTACCTCTCCCAACACTTGCGTCAAGCAGCGAGCCTAGGCCTTTTGGAAGCGAAAGGTAGCTGCAGGCAGGAGGTAGGGTTACAGGCCATAAGCTCAACTCTCAGAAGTGGGTATTCATGGGAGGCAGATGTCTGCTACCCACTCGTACATGCGAGTGGGAACCTAGCTACACTCCTATTGAAGAAGGACTTTGGAAATCGCTGTATTCAACTCAGATACACGTGGCTTCAGGCACAACGATTCCACATGCTTTTCTCACAACCTTTCACTGCCAGTAACATGAGGACATTAGCAGCTCCTTCTACAGTCAGGCAGGGTGCGGGAGGTTTGTGCCCTGTCCTTAGCTCTCACAGGGAAGCATGCCTTGAAGCCAGCTGTCAACTAGCTGCATTCTTATGGCAGGGTGAAGGTAGCAGTATTCTGAGACAGGAGGTTCCCAGATTACCACTCTACTGCACCTGGAGATACCCTCCAGTTCTACGTTGTTAACTTGCGTCTCAGAGGCCTCTGGCAAACGTCTCTGGTGAAGACGTGCGAACCTCACTCTGCAGGCAGTGTGGAACTGTGAGGGACTGAGGGTGAGCTCAACTCTCAGAAGTAAGATGTTTTTGGACAAGGCGTTCAAGTACCTACTCACGTATGGAACATAGTATGTAGCACCAGTCTACCCCAGGAATTACTAGGAAATCGCTTGATTGAGCTTGGAGGCACTCGTCTTGTGTGCCGGGAGATTCCAGTTACCTCTCCCAACACTTGCGTCAAGCAGCGAGCCTAGGCCTTTTGGAAGCGAAAGTTAGCGGCAGGCAGGATGTAGGGTTACAGGCCATAAGCTCAACTCTCAGAAGTGTGTATTCATAGGAGGCAGATGTCTGCTACCCACTCGGACATGGGAGTTGGAACCTAGCTACACTCCTATTGAAGAAGGATGTTGGAAATCGCTGTATTCAACTCAGATACACGGGAGTTCAGGCCCAATGGTTTCACATGCTTTTCCCACAACCTATCCCAGCCACTAACATAAGGAGGTTAGCAGGTACGTCTACAGTCAGGCAGGGTGCGGGAGGGTTCTGCCCTGTCCTCAGCTCTCACAGGGAAGCATGCCTAGAAGCCAGCTCTCAACTAGCTGCATTCTTATGACAGTGTGAAGGTAGCAGTATTCTGAGTAAGGAGGTTCCCAGATTACCACTCTACTGCACCTGGAGATACTCTCCAGGTCTGCATTGTTAACTTGCGTCTCAGAGGCCTCTGGCAAAAGTCTCTGGTGAAGACGTGGGAAACCTACTCTGCAGGCAGTGTGGAACTGTGAGGGACTGAGGGTGAGCTCAACTCTCAGCAGTAAGATGATTTTGGACAAGGCGTTCAGCTACCTTCTCACATATGGAACTTAGTATGTAGCACCAGTCTACCCCAGGAATTACTGGGAAATCGCTGGATTGAGCTTGGAGGCACTAGTCTTGTGTGCCGGGAGATTCCAGTTACCTCTCCCAACACTTCGGTGAAGCAGCGAGCCTAGGCCTTTTGGAAGCGAAAGGTAGCTGCAGGCAGGAGGTAGGGTTACAGGCCATAAGCTCAACTCTCAGAAGTGGGTATGCATGGGAGGCAGATGTCTGCTACCCACTCGGACATGCGAGTGGGAACCTAGCTACACTCTGATGAAGAAGGACTTTGGAAATCGCTGTATTCAACTCAGATACACGTGGCTTCAGGCACAACGATTCCACATGCTTTTCTCACAACCTTTCCCTGCCAGTAACATGAGGACGTTAGCAGCTCCTTCTACAGTCAAGCAGGATGCGGGAGGGTTGTGCCCTGTCCTTAGCTCTCACAGGGAAGCATGCCTTGAAGCCAGCTGTCAACTAGCTGCATTCTTATAGCAGGGTGAAGGTAGCAGTATTCTGAGACAGGAGGTTCCCAGATTACCACTCTACTGCACCTGGAGATACCCTCCAGGTCTACGTTGTTAACTTGCGTCTCAGAAGCCTCTGGCAAACGTCTCTGGTGAAGACGTGCGAAACTCACTCTGCAGGCAGTGTGGAACTGTGAGGGACTGAGGGTGAGCTCAACTCTCAGAAGTAAGATGTTTTTGGACAAGGCGTTCAAGTACCTACTCACGTATGGAACTTAGTACGTAGCACCAGTCTACCCCAGGAATTACTAGGAAATCGCTTGATTGAGCTTGGAGGCACTCGTCTTGTGTGCCGGGAGATTCCAGTTACCTCTCCCAACACTTGCGTCAAGCAGCGAGCCTAGGCCTTTTGGAAGCGAAAGGTAGCGGCAGGCAGGATGTAGGGTTACAGGCCATAAGCTCAACTCTCAGAAGTGTGTATGCATGGGAGGCAGATGTCTGCTACCCACTCGGACATGGGAGTTGGAACCTAGCTACACTCCTATTGAAGAAGGATGTTGGAAATCGCTGTATTCAACTCAGATACACGGGAGTTCAGGCCCAATGGTTTCACATGCTTTTCCCACAACCTATCCCAGCCACTAACATAAGGAGGTTAGCAGGTACGTCTACAGTCAGGCAGGGTGCGGGAGGGTTCTGCCCTGTCCTCAGCTCTCACAGGGAAGCATGCCTAGAAGCCAGCTCTCAACTAGCTGCATTCTTATGACAGTGTGAAGGTAGCAGTATTCTGAGTAAGGAGGTTCCCAGATTACCACTCTACTGCACCTGGAGATACTCTCCAGGTCTGCATTGTTGACTTGCGTCTCAGAGGCCTCTGGCAAAAGTCTCTGGTGAAGACGTGGGAAACCTACTCTGCAGGCAGTGTGGAACTGTGAGGGACTGAGGGTGAGCTCAACTCTCAGCAGTAAGATGATTTTGGACAAGGCGTTCAGCTACCTTCTCACATATGGAACTTAGTATGTAGCACCAGTCTACCCCAGGAATTACTGGGAAATCGCTGGATTGAGCTTGGAGGCACTAGTCTTGTGTGCCGGGAGATTCCAGTTACCTCTCCCAACACTTCGGTGAAGCAGCGAGCCTAGGCCTTTTGGAAGCGAAAGTTAGCTGCAGGCAGGAGGTAGGGTTACAGGCCATAAGCTCAACTCTCAGAAGTGGGTATGCATGGGAGGCAGATGTCTGCTACCCACTCGGACATGCGAGTGGGAACCTAGCTACACTCTGATGAAGAAGGACTTTGGAAATCGCTGTATTCAACTCAGATACACGTGGCTTCAGGCACAACGATTCCACATGCTTTTCTCACAACCTTTCCCTGCCAGTAACATGAGGACGTTAGCAGCTCCTTCTACAGTCAAGCAGGATGCGGGAGGGTTGTGCCCTGTCCTTAGCTCTCACAGGGAAGCATGCCTTGAAGCCAGCTGTCAACTAGCTGCATTGTTATGGCAGGGTGAAGGTAGCAGTATTCTGAGACAGGAGGTTCCCAGATTACCACTCTACTGCACCTGGAGATACCCTCCAGGTCTACGTTGTTAACTTGCGTCTCAGAAGCCTCTGGCAAACGTCTCTGGTGAAGACGTGCGAAACTCACTCTGCAGGCAGTGTGGAACTGTGAGGGACTGAGGGTGAGCTCAACTCTCAGAAGTAAGATGTTTTTGGACAAGGCGTTCAAGTACCTACTCACGTATGGAACTTAGTACGTAGCACCAGTCTACCCCAGGAATTACTAGGAAATCGCTTGATTGAGCTTGGAGGCACTCGTCTTGTGTGCCGGGAGATTCCAGTTACCTCTCCCAACACTTGCGTCAAGCAGCGAGCCTAGGCCTTTTGGAAGCGAAAGGTAGCGGCAGGCAGGATGTAGGGTTACAGGCCATAAGCTCAACTCTCAGAAGTGTGTATGCATGGGAGGCAGATGTCTGCTACCCACTCGGACATGGGAGTTGGAACCTAGCTACACTCCTATTGAAGAAGGATGTTGGAAATCGCTGTATTCAACTCAGATACACGGGAGTTCAGGCCCAATGGTTTCACATGCTTTTCCCACAACCTATCCCAGCCACTAACATAAGGAGGTTAGCAGGTACGTCTACAGTCAGGCAGGGTGCGGGAGGGTTCTGCCCTGTCCTCAGCTCTCACAGGGAAGCATGCCTAGAAGCCAGCTCTCAACTAGCTGCATTCTTATGACAGTGTGAAGGTAGCAGTATTCTGAGTAAGGAGGTTCCCAGATTACCACTCTACTGCACCTGGAGATACTCTCCAGGTCTGCATTGTTAACTCGCGTCTCAGAGGCCTCTGGCAAAAGTCTCTGGTGAAGACGTGGGAAACCTACTCTGCAGGCAGTGTGGAACTGTGAGGGACTGAGGGTGAGCTCAACTCTCAGCAGTAAGATGATTTTGGACAAGGCGTTCAGCTACCTTCTCACATATGGAATTTAGTATGTAGCACCAGTCTACCCCAGGAATTACTGGGAAATCGCTGGATTGAGCTTGGAGGCACTAGTCTTGTGTGCCGGGAGATTCCAGTTACCTCTCCCAACACTTCGGTGAAGCAGCGAGCCTAGGCCTTTTGGAAGCGAAAGGTAGCTGCAGGCAGGAGGTAGGGTTACAGGCCATAAGCTCAACTCTCAGAAGTTGGTATGCATGGGAGGCAGATGTCTGCTACCCACTCGGACATGCGAGTGGGAACCTAGCTACACTCTGATGAAGAAGGACTTTGGAAATCGCTGTATTCAACTCAGATACACGTGGCTTCAGGCACAACGATTCCACATGCTTTTCTCACAACCTTTCCCTGCCAGTAACATGAGGACGTTAGCAGCTCCTTCTACAGTCAAGCAGAATGCGGGAGGGTTGTGCCCTGTCCTTAGCTCTCACATTTAAGCATGCCTTGAAGCCAGCTGTCAACTAGCTGCATTGTTATGGCAGGGTGAAGGTAGCAGTATTCTGAGACAGGAGGTTCCCAGATTACCACTCTACTGCACCTGGAGATACCCTCCAGGTCTGCATTGTTAACTTGCGTCTCAGAAGACTCTGGCAAACGTCTCTGGTGAAGACGTGCGAACCTCACTCTGCAGGCAGTGTGGAACTGTGAGGGACTGAGGGTGAGCTCAACTCTCAGAAGTAAGATGTTTTTAGACAAGGCGTTCAAGTACCTACTCACGTATGGAACTTAGTACGTAGCACCAGTCTACCCCAGGAATTACTAGGAAATCGCTTGATTGAGCTTGGAGGCACTCGTCTTGTGTGCCGGGAGATTCCAGTTACCTCTCCCAACACTTGCGTCAAGCAGCGAGCCTAGGCCTTTTGGAAGCGAAAGGTAGCGGCAGGCAGGATGTAGGGTTACAGGCCATAAGCTCAACTCTCAGAAGTGTGTATGCATGGGAGGCAGATGTCTGCTACCCACTCGGACATGGGAGTTGGAACCTAGCTACACTCCTATTGAAGAAGGATGTTGGAAATCGCTGTATTCAACTCAGATACACGGGAGTTCAGGCCCAATGGTTTCACATGCTTTTCCCACAACCTATCCCAGCCACTAACATAAGGAGGTTAGCAGGTACGTCTACAGTCAGGCAGGGTGGGGGAGGGTTCTGCCTTGTCCTCAGCTCTCACAGGGAAGCATGCCTAGAAGCCAGCTCTCAACTAGCTGCATTCTTATGACAGTGTGAAGGTAGCAGTATTCTGAGTAAGGAGGTTCCCAGATTACCACTCTACTGCACCTGGAGATACTCTCCAGGTCTGCATTGTTAACTTGCGTCTCAGAGGCCTCTGGCAAACGTCTCTGGTGAAGACGTGCGAACCTCACTCTGCAGGCAGTGTGGAACTGTGAGGGACTGAGATGAGCTCAACTCTCAGAAGTAAGATGTTTTTGGACAAGGCGTTCAAGTACCTACTCACGTATGGAACTTAGTACGTAGCACCAGTCTACCCCAGGAATTACTAGGAAATCGCTTGATTGAGCTTGGAGACACTCGTCTTGTGTGCCGGGAGATTCCAGTTACCTCTCCCAACACTTGCGTCAAGCAGCGAGCCTAGGCCTTTTGGAAGCGAAAGGTAGCTGCAGGCAGGAGGTAGGGTTACAGGCCATAAGCTCAACTCTCAGAAGTGTGTATTCATGGGAGGCAGATGTCTCCTACCCACTCGTACATGCGAGTGGGAACCTAGCTACACTCCTATTGAAGAAGGACTTTGGAAATCGCTGTATTCAACTCAGATACACGTGGCTTCAGGCACAACGATTCCACATGCTTTTCTCACAACCTTTCACTGCCAGTAACATGAGTACGTTAGCAGCTCCTTCTACAGTCAGGCAAGGTGCGGGAGGGATGTGCCCTGTCCTTAGCTCTCACAGGGAAGCATGCCTTGAAGCCAGCTGTCAACTAGCTGCATTCTTATGGCAGGGTGAAGGTAGCAGTATTCTGAGACAGGAGGTTCCCAGATTACCACTCTACTGCACCTGGAGATACCCTCCAGTTCTACGTTGTTAACTTGCGTCTCAGAGGCCTCTGGCAAACGTCTCTGGTGAAGACGTGCGAACCTCACTCTGCAGGCAGTGTGGAACTGTGAGGGACTGAGGGTGAGCTCAACTCTCAGAAGTAAGATGTTTTTGGACAAGGCGTTCAAGTACCTACTCACGTATGGAACTTAGTATGTAGCACCAGTCTACCCCAGGAATTACTAGGAAATCGCTTGATTGAGCTTGGAGGCACTCGTCTTGTGTGCCGGGAGATTCCAGTTACCTCTCCCAACACTTGCGTCAAGCAGCGAGCCTAGGCCTTTTGGAAGCGAATGGTAGCGGCAGGCAGGATGTAGGGTTACAGGCCATAAGCTCAACTCTCAGAAGTGTGTATTCATAGGAGGCAGATGTCTGCTACCCACTCGGACATGGGAGTTGGAACCTAGCTACACTCCTATTGAAGAAGGATGTTGGAAATCGCTGTATTCAACTCAGATACACGGGAGTTCAGGCCCAATGGTTTCACATGCTTTTCCCACAACCTATCCCAGCCACTAACATAAGGAGGTTAGCAGGTACGTCTACAGTCAGGCAGGGTGCGGGAGGGTTCTGCCCTGTCCTCAGCTCTCACAGGGAAGCATGCCTAGAAGCCAGCTCTCAACTAGCTGCATTCTTATGACAGTGTGAAGGTAGCAGTATTCTGAGTAAGGAGGTTCCCAGATTACCACTCTACTGCACCTGGAGATACTCTCCAGGTCTGCATTGTTAACTCGCGTCTCAGAGGCCTCTGGCAAAAGTCTCTGGTGAAGACGTGGGAAACCTACTCTGCAGGCAGTGTGGAACTGTGAGGGACTGAGGGTGAGCTCAACTCTCAGCAGTAAGATGATTTTGGACAAGGCGTTCAGCTACCTTCTCACATATGGAACTTAGTATGTAGCACCAGTCTACCCCAGGAATTACTGGGAAATCGCTGGATTGAGCTTGGAGGCACTAGTCTTGTGTGCCGGGAGATTCCAGTTACCTCTCCCAACACTTCGGTGAAGCAGCGAGCCAAGGCCTTTTGGAAGCGAAAGGTAGCTGCAGGCAGGAGGTAGGGTTACAGGCCATAAGCTCAACTCTCAGAAGTCGGTATGCATGGGAGGCAGATGTCTGCTACCCACTCGGACATGCGAGTGGGAACCTAGCTACACTCTGATGAAGAAGGACTTTGGAAATCGCTGTATTCAACTCAGATACACGTGGCTTCAGGCACAACGATTCCACATGCTTTTCTCACAACCTTTCCCTGCCAGTAACATGAGGACGTTAGCAGCTCCTTCTACAGTCAAGCAGGATGCGGGAGGGTTGTGCCCTGTCCTTAGCTCTCACAGGGAAGCATGCCTTGAAGCCAGCTGTCAACTAGCTGCATTCTTATGGCAGGGTGAAGGTAGCAGTATTGTGAGACAGGAGGTTCCCAGATTACCACTCTACTGCACCTGGAGATACCCTCCAGGTCTACGTTGTTAACTTGCGTCTCAGAAGCCTCTGGCAAACGTCTCTGGTGAAGACGTGCGAACCTCACTCTGCAGGCAGTGTGGAACTGTGAGGGACTGAGGGTGAGCTCAACTCTCAGAAGTAAGATGTTTTTGGACAAGGCGTTCAAGTACCTACTCACGTATGGAACTTAGTACGTAGCACCAGTCTACCCCAGGAATTACTAGGAAATCGCTTGATTGAGCTTGGAGGCACTCGTCTTGTGTGCCGGGAGATTCCAGTTACCTCTCCCAACACTTGCGTCAAGCAGCGAGCCTAGGCCTTTTGGAAGCGAAAGGTAGCGGCAGGCAGGATGTAGGGTTACAGGCCATAAGCTCAACTCTCAGAAGTGGGTATTCATGGGAGGCAGATGTCTGATACCCACTCGTACATGCGAGTGGGAACCTAGCTACACTCCTATTGAAGAAGGACTTTGGAAATCGCTGTATTCAACTCAGATACACGTGGCTTCAGGCACAACGATTCCACATGCTTTTCTCACAACCTTTCCCTGCCAGTAACATGAGTACGTTAGCAGCTCCTTCTACAGTCAGGCAGGGTGCGGGAGGGTTCTGCCCTGTCCTCAGCTCTCACAGGGAAGCATGCCTAGAAGCCAGCTCTCAACTAGCTGCATTCTTATGACAGTGTGAAGGTAGCAGTATTCTGAGTAAGGAGGTTCCCAGATTACCACTCTAATGCACCTGGAGATACTCTCCAGGTCTGCATTGTTAACTTGCGTCTCAGAGGCCTCTGGCAAAAGTCTCTGGTGAAGACGTGGGAAACCTACTCTGCAGGCAGTGTGGAACTGTGAGGGACTGAGGGTGAGCTCAACTCTCAGCAGTAAGATGATTTTGGACAAGGCGTTCAGCTACCTTCTCACATATGGAACTTAGTATGTAGCACCAGTCTACCCCAGGAATTACTGGGAAATCGCTGGATTGAGTGGAGGCACTAGTCTTGTGTGCCGGGAGATTCCAGTTACCTCTCCCAACACTTCGGTGAAGCAGCGAGCCTAGGCCTTTTGGAAGCGAAAGGTAGCTGCAGGCAGGAGGTAGGGTTACAGGCCATAAGCTCAACTCTCAGAAGTCGGTATGCATGGGAGGCAGATGTCTGCTACCCACTCGGACATGCGAGTGGGAACCTAGCTACACTCTGATGAAGAAGGACTTTGGAAATCGCTGTATTCAACTCAGATACACGTGGCTTCAGGCACAACGATTCCACATGCTTTTCTCACAACCTTTCCCTGCCAGTAACATGAGGACGTTAGCAGCTCCTTCTACAGTCAAGCAGGATGCGGGAGGGTTGTGCCCTGTCCTTAGCTCTCACAGGGAAGCATGCCTTGAAGCCAGCTGTCAACTAGCTGCATTCTTATGGCAGGGTGAAGGTAGCAGTATTCTGAGACAGGAGGTTCCCAGATTACCACTCTACTGCACCTGGAGATACCCTCCAGGTCTACGTTGTTAACTTGCGTCTCAGAAGCCTCTGGCAAACGTCTCTGGTGAAGACGTGCGAACCTCACTCTGCAGGCAGTGTGGAACTGTGAGGGACTGAGGGTGAGCTCAACTCTCAGAAGTAAGATGTTTTTGGACAAGGCGTTCAACTACCTACTCACGTATGGAACTTAGTACGTAGCACCAGTCTACCCCAGGAATTACTAGGAAATCGCTTGATTGAGCTTGGAGGCACTCGTCTTGTGTGCCGGGAGATTCCAGTTACCTCTCCCAACACTTGCGTCAAGCAGCGAGCCTAGGCCTTTTGGAAGCGAAAGGTAGCGGCAGGCAGGATGTAGGGTTACAGGCCATAAGCTCAACTCTCAGAAGTATGTATGCATGGGAGGCAGATGTCTGCTACCCACTCGGACATGGGAGTTGGAACCTAGCTACACTCCTATTGAAGAAGGATGTTGGAAATCGCTGTATTCAACTCAGATACACGTGGGTTCAGGCACAACGATTCCACATGCTTTTCGCACAACCTTTCCCTGCCACTAACATGAGGACGTTAGCAGCTCCTTCTACAGTCAAGCAGGATGCGGGAGGGTTGTGACCTGTGCTTAGCTCTCACAGGGAAGCATGCCTTGAAGCCAGCTGTCAACTAGCTGCATTCTTATGGCAGGGTGAAGGTAGCAGTATTCTGAAACAGGAGGTTCCCAAATTACCACTCTACTGCACCTGGAGATACCCTCCAGGTCTGCATTGTTAACTTGCGTCTCAGAAGCCTCTGGCAAACGTCTCTGGTGAAGACGTGCGAAACTCACTCTGCAGGCAGTGTGGAACTGTGAGGGACTGAGGGTGAGCTCAACTCTCAGAAGTAAGATGTTTTTGGACAAGGCGTTCAACTACCTACTCACGTATGGAACTTAGTACGTAGCACCAGTCTACCCCAGGAATTACTAGGAAATCGCTTGATTGAGCTTGGAGGCACTCGTCTTGTGTGCCGGGAGATTCCAGTTACCTCTCCCAACACTTGCGTCAAGCAGCGAGCCTAGGCCTTTTGGAAGCGAAAGGTAGCGGCAGGCAGGATGTAGGGTTACAGGCCATAAGCTCAACTCTCAGAAGTGTGTATGCATGGGAGGCAGATATCTGCTACCCACTCGGACATGGGAGTTGGAACCTAGCTACACTCCTATTGAAGAAGGATGTTTGAAATCGCTGTATTCAACTCAGATACACGGGAGTTCAGGCCCAATGCTTACACATGCTTTTCCCACAACCTATCCCAGCCACTAACATAAGGAGGTTAGCAGGTACGTCTACAGTCAGGCAGGGTGCGGGAAGGTTCTGCCCTGTCCTCAGCTCTCACAGGGAAGCATGCCTAGAAGCCAGCTCTCAACTAGCTGCATTCTTATGACAGTGTGAAGGTAGCAGTATTCTGAGTAAGGAGGTTCCCAGATTACCACTCTACTGCACCTGGAGATACCCTCCAGGTCTGCATTGTTAACTTGCGTCTCAGAGGCCTCTGGCAAAAGTCTCTGGTGAAGACGCGGGAAACCTACTCTGCAGGCAGTGTGGAACTGTGAGGGACTGAGGGTGAGCTCAACTCTCAGCAGTAAGATGATTTTGGACAAGGCGTTCAGCTACCTTCTCACATATGGAACTTAGTATGTAGCACCAGTCTACCCCAGGAATTACTGGGAAATCGCTGGATTGAGCTTGGAGGCACTAGTCTTGTGTGCCGGGAGATTCCAGTTACCTCTCCCAACACTTCGGTGAAGCAGCGAGCCTAGGCCTTTTGGAAGCGAAAGGTAGCTGCAGGCAGGAGGTAGGGTTACAGGCCATAAGCTCAACTCTCAGAAGTGGGTATGCATGGGAGGCAGATGTCTGCTACCCACTCGGACATGCGAGTGGGAACCTAGCTACACTCTGATGAAGAAGGACTTTGGAAATCGCTGTATTCAACTCAGATACACGTGGCTTCAGGCACAACGATTCCACATGCTTTTCTCACACCCTTTCCCTGCCAGTAACATGAGGACGTTAACAGCTCCTTCTACAGTCAAGCAGGATGCGGGAGGGTTGTGCCCTGTCCTTACCTCTCACAGGGAAGCATGCCTTGAAGCCAGCTGTCAACTAGCTGCATTCTTATGGCAGGGTGAAGGTAGCAGTATTCTGAGACAGGAGGTTCCCAGATTACCATTCTACTGGACCTGGAGATACCGTCCAGGTCTGCACTGTTAACTTGCGTCTCAGAAGCCTCTGGCATACGTCTCTGGTGAAGACGTGCGAAACTCACTCTGCAGGCAGTGTGGAACTGTGAGGGACTGAGGGTGAGCTCAACTCTCAGAAGTAAGATGTTTTTGGACAAGGCGTTCAACTACCTACTCACGTATGGAACTTAGTACGTAGCACCAGTCTACCCCAGGAATTACTAGGAAATCGCTTGATTGAGCTTGGAGGCACTCGTCTTGTGTGCCGGGAGATTCCAGTTACCTCTCCCAACACTTGCGTCAAGCAGCGAGCCTAGGCCTTTTGGAAGCGAAAGGTAGCGGCAGGCAGGATGTAGGGTTACAGGCCATAAGCTCAACTCTCAGAAGTGTGTATGCATGGGAGGCAGATGTATGCTACCCACTCGGACATGGGAGTTGGAACCTAGCTACACTCCTATTGAAGAAGGATGTTGGAAATCGCTGTATTCAACTCAGATACACGGGAGTTCAGGCCCAATGGTTTCACATGCTTTTCCCACAACCTATCCCAGCCACTAACATAAGGAGGTTAGCAGGTACGTCTACAGTCAGGCAGGGTGCGGGAGGGTTCTGCCCTGTCCTCAGCTCTCACAGGGAAGCATGCCTAGAAGCCAGCTCTCAACTAGCTGCATTCTTATGACAATGTGAAGGTAGCAGTATTCTGAGTAAGGAGGTTCCCAGATTACCACTCTACTGCACCTGGAGATACTCTCCAGGTCTGCATTGTTAACTCGCGTCTCAGAGGCCTCTGGCAAAAGTCTCTGGTGAAGACGTGGGAAACCTACTCTGCAGGCAGTGTGGAACTGTGAGGGACTGAGGGTGAGCTCAACTCTCAGCAGTAAGATGATTTTGGACAAGGCGTTCAGCTACCTTCTCACATATGGAATTTAGTATGTAGCACCAGTCTACCCCAGGAATTACTGGGAAATCGCTGGATTGAGCTTGGAGGCACTAGTCTTGTGTGCCGGGAGATTCCAGTTACCTCTCCCAACACTTCGGTGAAGCAGCGAGCCTAGGCCTTTTGGAAGCGAAAGGTAGCTGCAGGCAGGAGGTAGGGTTACAGGCCATAAGCTCAACTCTCAGAAGTTGGTATGCATGGGAGGCAGATGTCTGCTACCCACTCGGACATGCGAGTGGGAACCTAGCTACACTCTGATGAAGAAGGACTTTGGAAATCGCTGTATTCAACTCAGATACACGTGGCTTCAGGCACAACGATTCCACATGCTTTTCTCACAACCTTTCCCTGCCAGTAACATGAGGACGTTAGCAGCTCCTTCTACAGTCAAGCAGAATGCGGGAGGGTTGTGCCCTGTCCTTAGCTCTCACAGGGAAGCATGCCTTGAAGCCAGCTGTCAACTAGCTGCATTCTTATGGCAGGGTGAAGGTAGCAGTATTCTGAGACAGGAGGTTCCCAGATTACCACTCTACTGCACCTGGAGATACCCTCCAGGTCTACGTTGTTAACTTGCGTCTCAGAAGCCTCTGGCAAACGTCTCTGGTGAAGACGTGCGAACCTCACTCTGCAGGCAGTGTGGAACTGTGAGGGACTGAGGGTGAGCTCAACTCTCAGAAGTAAGATGTTTTTGGACAAGGCGTTCAAGTACCTACGCACGTATGGAACTTAGTACGTAGCACCAGTCTACCCCAGGAATTACTAGGAAATCGCTTGATTGAGCTTGGAGGCACTCGTCTTGTGTGCCGGGAGATTCCAGTTACCTCTCCCAACACTTGCGTCAAGCAGCGAGCCTAGGCCTTTTGGAAGCGAAAGGTAGCGGCAGGCAGGATGTAGGGTTACAGGCCATAAGCTCAACTCTCAGAAGTGTGTATGCATGGGAGGCAGATGTCTGCTACCCACTCGGACATGGGAGTTGGAACCTAGCTACACTCCTATTGAAGAAGGATGTTGGAAATCGCTGTATTCAACTCAGATACACGGGAGTTTAGGCCCAATGGTTTCACATGCTTTTCCCACAACCTATCCCAGCCACTAACATAAGGAGGTTAGCAGGTACGTCTACAGTCAGGCAGGGTGCGGGAGGGTTCTGCCCTGTCCTCAGCTCTCACAGGGAAGCATGCCTAGAAGCCAGCTCTCAACTAGCTGCATTCTTATGACAGTGTGAAGGTAGCAGTATTCTGAGTAAGGAGGTTCCCAGATTACCACTCTACTGCACCTGGAGATACCCTCCAGGTCTGCATTGTTAACTTGCGTCTCAGAAGCCTCTGGCAAACGTCTCTGGTGAAGACGTGCGAACCTCACTCTGCAGGCAGTGTGGAACAGTGAGGGACTGAGGGTGAGCTCAACTCTCAGAAGTAAGATGTTTTTGGACAAGGCGTTCAAGTACCTACTCACGTATGGAACTTAGTACGTAGCACCAGTCTACCCCAGGAATTACTAGGAAATCGCTTGATTGAGCTTGGAGGCACTCGTCTTGTGTGCCGGGAGATTCCAGTTACCTCTCCCAACACTTGCGTCAAGCAGCGAGCCTAGGCCTTTTGGAAGCGAAAGGTAGCGGCAGGCAGGATGTAGGGTTACAGGCCATAAGCTC
The DNA here is from genome assembly GCF_053574225.1 of Canis aureus. Classification (NCBI taxonomy): domain Eukaryota; kingdom Metazoa; phylum Chordata; class Mammalia; order Carnivora; family Canidae; genus Canis; species Canis aureus. Next base: position 60,826,836 of record NC_135632.1, read on the forward strand.
AACTCTCAGAAGTGTGTATGCATGGGAGGCAGATATCTGCTACCCACTCGGACATGGGAGTTGGAACCTAGCTACACTCCTATTGAAGAAGGATGTTTGAAATCGCTGTATTCAACTCAGATACACGGGAGTTCAGGCCCAATGCTTACACATACTTTTCCCACAACCTATCCCAGCCACTAACATAAGGAGGTTAGCAGGTACGTCTACAGTCAGGCAGGGTGCGGGAGGGTTCTGCCCTGTCCTCAGCTCTCACAGGGAAGCATGCCTAGAAGCCAGCTCTCAACTAGCTGCATTCTTATGACAGTGTGAAGGTAGCAGTATTCTGAGTAAGGAGGTTCCCAGATTACCACTCTACTGCACCTGGAGATACTCTCCAGGTCTGCATTGTTAACTCGCGTCTCAGAGGCCTCTGGCAAAAGTCTCTGGTGAAGACGTGGGAAACCTACTCTGCAGGCAGTGTGGAACTGTGAGGGACTGAGGGTGAGCTCAACTCTCAGCAGTAAGATGATTTTGGACAAGGCGTTCAGCTACCTTCTCACATATGGAACTTAGTATGTAGCACCAGTCTACCCCAGGAATTACTGGGAAATCGCTGGATTGAGTGGAGGCACTAGTCTTGTGTGCCGGGAGATTCCAGTTACCTCTCCCAACACTTCGGTGAAGCAGCGAGCCTAGGCCTTTTGGAAGCGAAAGGTAGCTGCAGGCAGGAGGTAGGGTTACAGGCCATAAGCTCAACTCTCAGAAGTGGGTATGCATGGGAGGCAGATGTCTGCTACCCACTCGGACATGCGAGTGGGAACCTAGCTACACTCTGATGAAGAAGGACTTTGGAAATCGCTGTATTCAACTCAGATACACGTGGCTTCAGGCACAACGATTCCACATGCTTTTCTCACAACCTTTCCCTGCCAGTAACATGAGGACGTTAGCAGCTCCTTCTACAGTCAAGCAGGATGCGGGAGGGTTGTGCCCTGTCCTTAGCTCTCACAGGGAAGCATGCCTTGAAGCCAGCTGTCAACTAGCTGCATTCTTATGGCAGGGTGAAGGTAGCAGTATTCTGAGACAGGAGGTTCCCAGATTACCACTCTACTGCACCTGGAGATACCCTCCAGGTCTACGTTGTTAACTTGCGTCTCAGAAGCCTCTGGCAAACGTCTCTGGTGAAGACGTGCGAACCTCACTCTGCAGGCAGTGTGGAACTGTGAGGGACTGAGGGTGAGCTCAACTCTCAGAAGTAAGATGTTTTTGGACAAGGCGTTCAAGTACCTACTCACGTATGGAACTTAGTACGTAGCACCAGTCTACCCCAGGAATTACTAGGAAATCGCTTGATTGAGCTTGGAGGCACTCGTCTTGTGTGCCGGGAGATTCCAGTTACCTCTCCCAACACTTGCGTCAAGCAGCGAGCCTAGGCCTTTTGGAAGCGAAAGGTAGCGGCAGGCAGGATGTAGGGTTACAGGCCATAAGCTCAACTCTCAGAAGTGTGTATGCATGGGAGGCAGATATCTGCTACCCACTCGGACATGGGAGTTGGAACCTAGCTACACTCCTATTGAAGAAGGATGTTTGAAATCGCTGTATTCAACTCAGATACACGGGAGTTCAGGCCCAATGCTTACACATACTTTTCCCACAACCTATCCCAGCCACTAACATAAGGAGGTTAGCAGGTACGTCTACAGTCAGGCAGGGTGCGGGAGGGTTCTGCCCTGTCCTCAGCTCTCACAGGGAAGCATGCCTAGAAGCCAGCTCTCAACTAGCTGCATTCTTATGACAGTGTGAAGGTAGCAGTATTCTGAGTAAGGAGGTTCCCAGATTACCACTCTACTGCACCTGGAGATACTCTCCAGGTCTGCATTGTTAACTCGCGTCTCAGAGGCCTCTGGCAAAAGTCTCTGGTGAAGACGTGGGAAACCTACTCTGCAGGCAGTGTGGAACTGTGAGGGACTGAGGGTGAGCTCAACTCTCAGCAGTAAGATGATTTTGGACAAGGCGTTCAGCTACCTTCTCACATATGGAACTTAGTATGTAGCACCAGTCTACCCCAGGAATTACTGGGAAATCGCTGGATTGAGTGGAGGCACTAGTCTTGTGTGCCGGGAGATTCCAGTTACCTGTCCCAACACTTCGGTGAAGCAGCGAGCCTAGGCCTTTTGGAAGCGAAAGGTAGCTGCAGGCAGGAGGTAGGGTTACAGGCCATAAGCTCAACTCTCAGAAGTGGGTATGCATGGGAGGCAGATGTCTGCTACCCACTCGGACATGCGAGTGGGAACCTAGCTACACTCTGATGAAGAAGGACTTTGGAAATCGCTGTATTCAACTCAGATACACGTGGCTTCAGGCACAACGATTCCACATGCTTTTCTCACAACCTTTCCCTGCCAGTAACATGAGGACGTTAGCAGCTCCTTCTACAGTCAAGCAGGATGCGGGAGGGTTGTGCCCTGTCCTTAGCTCTCACAGGGAAGCATGCCTTGAAGCCAGCTGTCAACTAGCTGCATTCTTATGGCAGGGTGAAGGTAGCAGTATTCTGAGACAGGAGGTTCCCAGATTACCACTCTACTGCACCTGGAGATACCCTCCAGGTCTACGTTGTTAACTTGCGTCTCAGAAGCCTCTGGCAAACGTCTCTGGTGAAGACGTGCGAACCTCACTCTGCAGGCAGTGTGGAACTGTGAGGGACTGAGGGTGAGCTCAACTCTCAGAAGTAAGATGTTTTTGGACAAGGCGTTCAAGTACCTACTCACGTATGGAACTTAGTACGTAGCACCAGTCTACCCCAGGAATTACTAGGAAATCGCTTGATTGAGCTTGGAGGCACTCGTCTTGTGTGCCGGGAGATTCCAGTTACCTCTCCCAACACTTGCGTCAAGCAGCGAGCCTAGGACTTTTGGAAGCGAAAGGTAGCGGCAGGCAGGAGGTAGGGTTACAGGCCATAAGCTCAACTCTCAGAAGTATGTATGCATGGGAGGCATATGTCTGCTACCCACTCGGACATGGGAGTTGGATCCTAGCTACACTCCTATTGAAGAAGGATGTTGGAAATCGCTGTATTCAACTCAGATACACGTGGGTTCAGGCACAACGATTCCACATGCTTTTCGCACAACCTTTCCCTGCCACTAACATGAGGACGTTAGCAGCTCCTTCTACAGTCAAGCAGGATGCGGGAGGGTTGTGACCTGTGCTTAGCTCTCACAGGGAAGCATGCCTTGAAGCCAGCTGTCAACTAGCTGCATTCTTATGGCAGGGTGAGGGAGCAGTATTCTGAGACAGGAGGTTCCCAAATTACCACTCTACTGCACCTGGAGATACCCTCCAGGTCTGCATTGTTAACTTGCGTCTCAGAGGCCTCTGGCAAAAGTCTCTGGTGAAGACGTGGTAAACCTACTCTGCAGGCAGTGTGGAACTGTGAGGGACTGAGGGTGAGCTCAACTCTCAGCAGTAAAATGATTTTGGACAAGGCTTTCAGCTACCTTCTCATATATGAAAGTTAGTATGTAGCACCAGTCTACCCCAGGAATTACTGGGAAATCGCTGGATTGAGCTTGGAGGCACTCGTCTTGTGTGCCGGGAGATTCCAGTTACCTCTCCCAACACTTCGGTGAAGCACCGAGCCTAGGCCTTTTGGAAGCGAAAGGTAGCTGCAGGCATGAGGTAGGGTTACAGGCCATAAGCTCAACTCTCAGAAGTGGGTATGCATGGGAGGCAGATGTCTGCTACCCACTCGGACATGCGAGTGGGAACCTGGCTACACTCTGATGAAGAAAGACTTTGGAAATCGCTGTATTCAACTCAGATACACGTGGCTACAGGCACAACGATTCCACATGCTTTTCTCACAACCTTTCCCTGCCAGTAACATGAGGACGTTAGCAGCTCCTTCTACAGTCAAGCAGGATGCGGGAGGGTTGTGCCCTGTCCTTACCTCTCACAGGGAAGCATGCCTTGAAGCCAGCTGTCAACTAGCTGCATTCTTATGGCAGGGTGAAGGTAGCAGTATTCTGAGACAGGAGGTTCCCAGATTACCACTCTACTGGACCTGGAGATACCCTCCAGGTCTGCACTGTTAACTTGCGTCTCAGAAGCCTCTGGCAAACGTCTCCTGTGAAGACGTGCGAAACTCACTCTGCAGGCAGTGTGGAACTGTGAGGGACTGAGGGTGAGCTCAACTCTCAGAAGTAAGATGTTTTTGGACAAGGCGTTCAACTACCTACTCACGTATGGAACTTAGTATGTAGCACCAGTCTACCCCAGGAATTACTAGGAAATCGCTTGATTGAGCTTGGAGGCACTCGTCTTGTGTGCCGGGAGATTCCAGTTACCTCTCCCAACACTTCGGTCAAGCAAAAGCCTAGGCCTTTTGGAAGCGAAAGGTAGCGGCAGGCAGGATGTAGGGTTACAGGCCATAAGCTCAACTCTCAGAAGTGTGTATGCATGGGAGGCAGATGTCTGCTACCCACACGGACATGGGAGTTGGAACCTAGCTACACTCCTATTGAAGAAGGATGTTGGAAAATGCTGTATTCAACTCAGATACACGGGAGTTCAGGCCCAATGCTTACACATGCTTTTCCCACAACCTATCCCAGCCACTAACATAAGGAGGTTAGCAGGTACGTCTACAGTCAGGCAGGGTGCGGGAGGGTTCTGCCCTGTCCTCAGCTCTCACAGGGAAGCATGCCTAGAAGCTAGCTCTCAACTAGCTGCATTCTTATGACAGTGTGAAGGTAGCAGTATTCTGAGTAAGGAGGTTCCCAGATTACCACTCTACTGCACCTGGAGATACCCTCCAGGTCTGCATTGTTAACTTGCGTCTCAGAGGCCTCTGGCAAAAGTCTCTGGTGAAGACGTGGGAAACCTACTCTGCAGGCAGTGTGGAACTGTGAGGGACTGAGGGTGAGCTCAACTCTCAGCAGTAAGATGATTTTGGACAAGGCGTTCAGCTACCTTCTCACATATGGAACTTAGTATGTAGCACCAGTCTACCCAAGGAATTACTGGGAAATCGCTGGATTGAGCTTGGAGGCACTAGTCTTGTGTGCCGGGAGATTCCAGTTACCTCTCCCAACACTTCGGTGAAGCAGCGAGCCTAGGCCTTTTGGAAGCGAAAGGTAGCTGCAGGCAGGAGGTAGGGTTACAGGCCATAAGCTCAACTCTCAGAAGTGGGTATGCATGGGAGGCAGATGTCTGCTACCCACTCGGACTTGCGAGTGGGAACCTAGCTACACTCTGATGAAGAAGGACTTTGGAAATCGCTGTATTCAACTCAGATACATGTGGGTTCAGGCACAACGATTCCACATGCTTTTCGCACAACCTTTCCCTGCCACTAACATGAGGACGTTAGCAGCTCCTTCTACAGTCAAGCAGGATGCGGGAGGGTTGTGCTCTGTCCTTAGCTCTCACAGGGAAGCATGCCTTGAAGCCAGCTGTCATCTAGCTGCATTCTTATGGCAGGGTGAAGGTAGCAGTATTCTGAGACAGGAGGTTCCCAGATTACCACTCTACTGCACCTGGAGATACCCTCCAGGTCTGCATTGTTAACTTGCGTCTCAGAAGCCTATGGCAAACGTCTCTGGTGAAGACGTGCGAAACTCACTCTACAGGCAGTGTGGAACTGTGAGGGACTGAGGGTGAGCTCAACTCTCAGAAGTAATATGTTTTTGGACAAGGCGTTCAAGTACCTACTCACGTATGGAACTTAGTACGTAGCACCAGTCTACCCCAGGAATTACTAGGAAATCTCTTGATTGAGCTTGGAGGCACTCGTCTTGTGTGCCGGGAGATTCCAGTTACCTCTCCCAACACTTGCGTCAAGCAGCGAGCCTAGGCCTTTTGGAAGCGAAAGGTAGCGGCAGGCAGGATGTAGGGTTACAGGCCATAAGCTCAACTCTCAGAAGTGTGTATGCATGGGAGGCAGATATCTGCTACCCACTCGGACATGGGAGTTGGAACCTAGCTACACTCCTATTGAAGAAGGATGTTTGAAATCGCTGTATTCAACTCAGATACACGGGAGTTCAGGCCCAATGCTTACACATGCTTTTCCCAGAACCCATCCCAGCCACTAACATAAGGAGGTTAGCAGGTACGTCTACAGTCAGGCAGGGTGCGGGAGGGTTCTGCCCTGTCCGCAGCTCTCACAGGGAAGCATGCCTAGAAGCCAGCTCTCAACTAGCTGCATTCTTATGACAGTGTGAAGGTAGCAGTATTCTGAGTAAGGAGGTTCCCAGATTACCACTCTACTGCACCTGGAGATACCCTCCAAGTCTGCATTGTTAACTTGCGTCTCAGAGGCCTCTGGCAAAAGTCTCTGGTGAAGACGTGGGAAACCTACTCTGCAGGCAGTGTGGAACTGTGAGGGACTGAGGGTGAGCTCAACTCTCAGCAGTAAGATGATTTTGGACAAGGCGTTCAGCTACCTTCTCACATATGGAACTTAGTATGTAGCACCAGTCTACCCCAGGAATTACTGGGAAATCGCTGGATTGAGCTTGGAGGCACTAGTCTTGTGTGCCGGGAGATTCCAGTTACCTCTCCCAACACTTCGGTGAAGCAGCGAGCCTAGGCCTTTTGGAAGCGAAAGGTAGCTGCAGGCAGGAGGTAGGGTTACAGGCCATAAGCTCAACTCTCAGAAGTGGGTATGCATGGGAGGCAGATGTCTGCTACCCACTCGGACATGCGAGTGGGAACCTAGCTACACTCTGATGAAGAAGGACTTTGGAAATCGCTGTATTCAACTCAGATACACGTGGGTTCAGGCACAACGATTCCACATGCTTTTCGCACAACCTTTCCCTGCCACTAACATGAGGACGTTAGCAGCTCCTTCTACAGTCAAGCAGGATGCGGGAGGGTTGTGACCTGTGCTTAGCTCTCACAGGGAAGCATGCCTTGAAGCCAGCTGTCAACTAGCTGCATTCTTATGGCAGGGTGAAGGTAGCAGTATTCTGAGACAGGAGGTTCCCAAATTACCACTCTACTGTACCTGGAGATACCCTCCAGGTCTGCATTGTTAACTTGCGTCTCAGAAGCCTCTGGCAAACGTCTCTGGTGAAGACGTGCGAAACTCACTCTGCAGGCAGTGTGGAACTGTGAGGGACTGAGGGTGAGCTCAACTCTCAGAAGTAAGATGTTTTTGGACAAGGCGTTCAACTACCTACTCACGTATGGAACTTAGTACGTAGCACCAGTCTACCCCAGGAATTACTAGGAAATCGCTTGATTGAGCTTGGAGGCACTCGTCTTGTGTGCCGGGAAATTCCAGTTACCTCTCCCAACACTTGCGTCAAGCAGCGAGCCTAGGCCTTTTGGAAGCGAAAGGTAGCGGCAGGCAGGATGTAGGGTTACAGGCCATAAGCTCAACTCTCAGAAGTGTGTATGCATGGGAGGCAGATATCTGCTACCCACTCGGACATGGGAGTTGGAACCTAGCTACACTCCTATTGAAGAAGGATGTTTGAAATCGCTGTATTCAACTCAGATACACGGGAGTTCAGGCCCAATGCTTACACATGCTTTTCCCACAACCTATCCCAGCCACTAACATAAGGAGGTTAGCAGGTACGTCTACAGTTAGGCAGGGTGCGGGAGGGTTCTGCCCTGTCCTCAGCTCTCACAGGGAAGCATGCCTAGAAGCCAGCTCTCAACTAGCTGCATTCTTATGACAGTGTGAAGGTAGCAGTATTCTGAGTAAGGAGGTTCCCAGATTACCACTCTACTGCACCTGGAGATACCCTCCAGGTCTGCATTGTTAACTTGCGTCTCAGAGGCCTCTGGCAAAAGTCTCTGGTGAAGACGCGGGAAACCTACTCTGCAGGCAGTGTGGAACTGTGAGGGACTGAGGGTGAGCTCAACTCTCAGCAGTAAGATGATTTTGGACAAGGCGTTCAGCTACCTTCTCACATATGGAACTTAGTATGTAGCACCAGTCTACCCCAGGAATTACTGGGAAATCGCTGGATTGAGCTTGGAGGCACTAGTCTTGTGTGCCGGGAGATTCCAGTTACCTCTCCCAACACTTCGGTGAAGCAGCGAGCCTAGGCCTTTTGGAAGCGAAAGGTAGCTGCAGGCAGGAGGTAGGGTTACAGGCCATAAGCTCAACTCTCAGAAGTGGGTATGCATGGGAGGCAGATGTCTGCTACCCACTCGGACATGCGAGTGGGAACCTAGCTACACTCTGATGAAGAAGGACTTTGGAAATCGCTGTATTCAACTCAGATACACGTGGCTTCAGGCACAACGATTCCACATGCTTTTCTCACAACCTTTCCCTGCCAGTAACATGAGGACGTTAACAGCTCCTTCTACAGTCAAGCAGGATGCGGGAGGGTTGTGCCCTGTCCTTACCTCTCACAGGGAAGCATGCCTTGAAGCCAGCTGTCAACTAGCTGCATTCTTATGGCAGGGTGAAGGTAGCAGTATTCTGAGACAGGAGGTTCCCAGATTACCACTCTACTGGACCTGGAGATACCCTCCAGGTCTGCATTGTTAACTTGCGTCTCAGAGGCCTCTGGCAAAAGTCTCTGGTGAAGACGTGGGAAACCTACTCTGCAGGCAGTGTGGAACTGTGAGGGACTGAGGGTGAGCTCAACTCTCAGCAGTAAGATGATTTTGGACAAGGCTTTCAGCTACCTTCTCACATATGGAACTTAGTATGTAGCACCAGTCTACCCCAGGAATTACTGGGAAATCGCTGGATTGAGCTTGGAGGCACTCGTCTTGTGTGCCGGGAGATTCCAGTTACCTCTCCCAACACTTCGGTGAAGCAGCGAGCCTAGGCCTTTTGGAAGCGAAAGGTAGCTGCAGGCAGGAGGTAGGGTTACAGGCCATAAGCTCAACTCTCAGAAGTGGGTATGCATGGGAGGCAGATGTCTGCTACCCACTCGGACATGCGAGTGGGAACCTGGCTACACTCTGATGAAGAAAGACTTTGGAAATCGCTGTATTCAACTCAGATACACGTGGCTACAGGCACAACGATTCCACATGCTTTTCTCACAACCTTTCCCTGCCAGTAACATGAGGACGTTAGCAGCTCCTTCTACAGTCAAGCAGGATGCGGGAGGGTTGTGCCCTGTCCTTACCTCTCACAGGGAAGCATGCCTTGAAGCCAGCTGTCAACTAGCTGCATTCTTATGGCAGGGTGAAGGTAGCAGTATTCTGAGACAGGAGGTTCCCAGATTACCACTCTACTGGACCTGGAGATACCCTCCAGGTCTGCACTGTTAACTTGCGTCTCAGAAGCCTCTGGCAAACGTCTCTGGTGAAGACGTGCGAAACTCACTCTGCAGGCAGTGTGGAACTGTGAGGGACTGAGGGTGAGCTCAACTCTCAGACGTAAGATGTTTTTGGACAAGGCGTTCAACTACCTACTCACGTATGGAACTTAGTACGTAGCACCAGTCTACCCCAGGAATTACTAGGAAATCGCTTGATTGAGCTTGGAGGCACTCGTCTTGTGTGCCGGGAGATTCCAGTTACCTCTCCCAACACTTGCGTCAAGCAGCGAGCCTAGGCCTTTTGGAAGCGAAAGGTAGCGGCAGGCAGGATGTAGGGTTACAGGCCATAAGCTCAACTCTCAGAAGTGTGTATGCATGGGAGGCAGATATCTGCTACCCACTCGGACATGGGAGTTGGAACCTAGCTACACTCCTATTGAAGAAGGATGTTTGAAATCGCTGTATTCAACTCAGATACACGGGAGTTCAGGCCCAATGCTTACACATGCTTTTCCCACAACCCATCCCAGCCACTAACATAAGGAGGTTAGCAGGTACGTCTACAGTCAGGCAGGGTGCGGGAGGGTTCTGCCCTGTCCGCAGCTCTCACAGGGAAGCATGCCTAGAAGCCAGCTCTCAACTAGCTGCATTCTTATGACAGTGTGAAGGTAGCAGTATTCTGAGTAAGGAGGTTCCCAGATTACCACTCTACTGCACCTGGAGATACCCTCCAGGTCTGCATTGTTAACTTGCGTCTCAGAGGCCTCTGGCAAAAGTCTCTGGTGAAGACGTGGGAAACCTACTCTGCAGGCAGTGTGGAACTGTGAGGGACTGAGGGTGAGCTCAACTCTCAGCAGTAAGATGATTTTGGACAAGGCGTTCAGCTACCTTCTCACATATGGAACTTAGTATGTAGCACCAGTCTACCCCAGGAATTCCTGGGAAATCGCTGGATTGAGCTTGGAGGCACTCGTCTTGTGTGCCGGGAGATTCCAGTTACCTCTCCCAACACTTCGGTGAAGCAGCGAGCCTAGGCCTTTTGGAAGCGAAATGTAGCTGCCGGCAGGAGGTAGGGTTACAGGCCATAAGCTCAACTCTCAGAAGTGGGTATGCATGGGAGGCAGATGTCTGCTACCCACTCGGACATGCGAGTGGGAACCTAGCTACACTCTGATGAAGAAGGACTTTGGAAATCGCTGTATTCAACTCAGATACACGTGGGTTCAGGCACAACGATTCCACATGCTTTTCGCACAACCTTTCCCTGCCACTAACATGAGGACGTTAGCAGCTCCTTCTACAGTCAAGCAGGATGCGGGAGGGTTGTGACCTGTGCTTAGCTCTCACAGGGAAGCATGCCTTGAAGCCAGCTGTCAACTAGCTGCATTCTTATGGCAGGGTGAGGGAGCAGTATTCTGAGACAGGAGGTTCCCAAATTACCACTCTACTGCACCTGGAGATACCCTCCAGGTCTGCATTGTTAACTTGCGTCTCAGAGGCCTCTGGCAAAAGTCTCTGGTGAAGACGTGGTAAACCTACTCTGCAGGCAGTGTGGAACTGTGAGGGACTGAGGGTGAGCTCAACTCTCAGCAGTAAGATGATTTTGGACAAGGCTTTCAGCTACCTTCTCATATATGGAAGTTAGTATGTAGCACCAGTCTACCCCAGGAATTACTGGGAAATCGCTGGATTGAGCTTGGAGGCACTCGTCTTGTGTGCCGGGAGATTCCAGTTACCTCTCCCAACACTTCGGTGAAGCACCGAGCCTAGGCCTTTTGGAAGCGAAAGGTAGCTGCAGGCAGGAGGTAGGGTTACAGGCCATAAGCTCAACTCTCAGAAGTGGGTATGCATGGGAGGCAGATGTCTGCTACCCACTCGGACATGCGAGTGGGAACCTGGCTACACTCTGATGAAGAAAGACTTTGGAAATCGCTGTATTCAACTCAGATACACGTGGCTACAGGCACAACGATTCCACATGCTTTTCTCACAACCTTTCCCTGCCAGTAACATGAGGACGTTAGCAGCTCCTTCTACAGTCAAGCAGGATGCGGGAGGGTTGTGCCCTGTCCTTACCTCTCACAGGGAAGCATGCCTTGAAGCCAGCTGTCAACTAGCTGCATTCTTATGGCAGGGTGAAGGTAGCAGTATTCTGAGACAGGAGGTTCCCAGATTACCACTCTACTGGACCTGGAGATACCCTCCAGGTCTGCACTGTTAACTTGCGTCTCAGAAGCCTCTGGCAAACGTCTCCTGTGAAGACGTGCGAAACTCACTCTGCAGGCAGTGTGGAACTGTGAGGGACTGAGGGTGAGCTCAACTCTCAGAAGTAAGATGTTTTTGGACAAGGCGTTCAACTACCTACTCACGTATGGAACTTAGTACGTAGCACCAGTCTACCCCAGGAATTACTAGGAAATCGCTTGATTGAGCTTGGAGGCACTCGTCTTGTGTGCCGGGAGATTCCAGTTACCTCTCCCAACACTTCGGTCAAGCAGCGAGCCTAGGCCTTTTGGAAGCGAAAGGTAGCGGCAGGCAGGATGTAGGGTTACAGGCCATAAGCTCAACTCTCAGAAGTGTGTATGCATGGGAGGCAGATGTCTGCTACCCACACGGACATGGGAGTTGGAACCTAGCTACACTCCTATTGAAGAAGGATGTTGGAAAATGCTGTATTCAACTCAGATACACGGGAGTTCAGGCCCAATGCTTACACATGCTTTTCCCACAACCTATCCCAGCCACTAACATAAGGAGGTTAGCAGGTACGTCTACAGTCAGGCAGGGTGCGGGAGGGTTCTGCCCTGTCCTCAGCTCTCACAGGGAAGCATGCCTAGAAGCTAGCTCTCAACTAGCTGCATTCTTATGACAGTGTGAAGGTAGCAGTATTCTGAGTAAGGAGGTTCCCAGATTACCACTCTACTGCACCTGGAGATACCCTCCAGGTCTGCATTGTTAACTTGCGTCTCAGAGGCCTCTGGCAAAAGTCTCTGGTGAAGACGTGGGAAACCTACTCTGCAGGCAGTGTGGAACTGTGAGGGACTGAGGGTGAGCTCAACTCTCAGCAGTAAGATGATTTTGGACAAGGCGTTCAGCTACCTTCTCACATATGGAACTTAGTATGTAGCACCAGTCTACCCAAGGAATTACTGGGAAATCGCTGGATTGAGCTTGGAGGCACTAGTCTTGTGTGCCGGGAGATTCCAGTTACCTCTCCCAACACTTCGGTGAAGCAGCGAGCCTAGGCCTTTTGGAAGCGAAAGGTAGCTGCCGGCAGGAGGTAGGGTTACAGGCCATAAGCTCAACTCTCAGAAGTGGGTATGCATGGGAGGCAGATGTCTGCTACCCACTCGGACTTGCGAGTGGGAACCTAGCTACACTCTGATGAAGAAGGACTTTGGAAATCGCTGTATTCAACTCAGATACATGTGGGTTCAGGCACAACGATTCCACATGCTTTTCGCACAACCTTTCCCTGCCACTAACATGAGGACGTTAGCAGCTCCTTCTACAGTCAAGCAGGATGCGGGAGGGTTGTGCTCTGTCCTTAGCTCTCACAGGGAAGCATGCCTTGAAGCCAGCTGTCATCTAGCTGCATTCTTATGGCAGGGTGAAGGTAGCAGTATTCTGAGACAGGAGGTTCCCAGATTACCACTCTACTGCACCTGGAGATACCCTCCAGGTCTGCATTGTTAACTTGCGTCTCAGAAGCCTATGGCAAACGTCTCTGGTGAAGACGTGCGAAACTCACTCTACAGGCAGTGTGGAACTGTGAGGGACTGAGGGTGAGCTCAACTCTCAGAAGTAATATGTTTTTGGACAAGGCGTTCAAGTACCTACTCACGTATGGAACTTAGTACGTAGCACCAGTCTACCCCAGGAATTACTAGGAAATCTCTTGATTGAGCTTGGAGGCACTCGTCTTGTGTGCCGGGAGATTCCAGTTACCTCTCCCAACACTTGCGTCAAGCAGCGAGCCTAGGCCTTTTGGAAGCGAAAGGTAGCGGCAGGCAGGATGTAGGGTTACAGGGCATAAGCTCAACTCTCAGAAGTGTGTATGCATGGGAGGCAGATATCTGCTACCCACTCGGACATGGGAGTTGGAACCTAGCTACACTCCTATTGAAGAAGGATGTTTGAAATCGCTGTATTCAACTCAGATACACGGGAGTTCAGGCCCAATGCTTACACATGCTTTTCCCACAACCCATCCCAGCCACTAACATAAGGAGGTTAGCAGGTACGTCTACAGTCAGGCAGGGTGCGGGAGGGTTCTGCCCTGTCCGCAGCTCTCACAGGGAAGCATGCCTAGAAGCCAGCTCTCAACTAGCTGCATTCTTATGACAGTGTGAAGGTAGCAGTATTCTGAGTAAGGAGGTTCCCAGATTACCACTCTACTGCACCTGGAGATACCCTCCAGGTCTGCATTGTTAACTTGCGTCTCAGAGGCCTCTGGCAAAAGTCTCTGGTGAAGACGTGGGAAACCTACTCTGCAGGCAGTGTGGAACTGTGAGGGACTGAGGGTGAGCTCAACTCTCAGCAGTAAGATGATTTTGGACAAGGCGTTCAGCTACCTTCTCACATATGGAACTTAGTATGTAGCACCAGTCTACCCCAGGAATTACTGGGAAATCGCTGGATTGAGCTTGGAGGCACTAGTCTTGTGTGCCGGGAGATTCCAGTTACCTCTCCCAACACTTCGGTGAAGCAGCGAGCCTAGGCCTTTTGGAAGCGAAAGGTAGCTGCAGGCAGGAGGTAGGGTTACAGGCCATAAGCTCAACTCTCAGAAGTGGGTATGCATGGGAGGCAGATGTCTGCTACCCACTCGGACATGCGAGTGGGAACCTAGCTACACTCTGATGAAGAAGGACTTTGGAAATCGCTGTATTCAACTCAGATACACGTGGGTTCAGGCACAACGATTCCACATGCTTTTCGCACAACCTTTCCCTGCCACTAACATGAGGCCGTTAGCAGCTCCTTCTACAGTCAAGCAGGATGCGGGAGGGTTGTGACCTGTGCTTAGCTCTCACAGGGAAGCATGCCTTGAAGCCAGCTGTCAACTAGCTGCATTCTTATGGCAGGGTGAAGGTAGCAGTATTCTGAGACAGGAGGTTCCCAAATTACCACTCTACTGCACCTGGAGATACCCTCCAGGTCTGCATTGTTAACTTGCGTCTCAGAAGCCTCTGGCAAACGTCTCTGGTGAAGACGTGCGAAACTCACTCTGCAGGCAGTGTGGAACTGTGAGGGACTGAGGGTGAGCTCAACTCTCAGAAGTAAGATGTTTTTGGACAAGGCGTTCAACTACCTACTCACGTATGGAACTTAGTACGTAGCACCAGTCTACCCCAGGAATTACTAGGAAATCGCTTGATTGAGCTTGGAGGCACTCGTCTTGTGTGCCGGGAGATTCCAGTTACCTCTCCCAACACTGGCGTCAAGCAGCGAGCCTAGGCCTTTTGGAAGCGAAAGGTAGCGGCAGGCAGGATGTAGGGTTACAGGCCATAAGCTCAACTCTCAGAAGTGTGTATGCATGGGAGGCAGATATCTGCTACCCACTCGGACATGGGAGTTGGAACCTAGCTACACTCCTATTGAAGAAGGATGTTTGAAATCGCTGTATTCAACTCAGATACACGGGAGTTCAGGCCCAATGCTTACACATGCTTTTCCCACAACCTATCCCAGCCACTAACATAAGGAGGTTAGCAGGTACGTCTACAGTTAGGCAGGGTGCGGGAGGGTTCTGCCCTGTCCTCAGCTCTCACAGGGAAGCATGCCTAGAAGCCAGCTCTCAACTAGCTGCATTCTTATGACAGTGTGAAGGTAGCAGTATTCTGAGTAAGGAGGTTCCCAGATTACCACTCTACTGCACCTGGAGATACCCTCCAGGTCTGCATTGTTAACTTGCGTCTCAGAGGCCTCTGGCAAAAGTCTCTGGTGAAGACGCGGGAAACCTACTCTGCAGGCAGTGTGGAACTGTGAGGGACTGAGGGTGAGCTCAACTCTCAGCAGTAAGATGATTTTGGACAAGGCGTTCAGCTACCTTCTCACATATGGAACTTAGTATGTAGCACCAGTCTACCCCAGGAATTACTGGGAAATCGCTGGATTGAGCTTGGAGGCACTAGTCTTGTGTGCCGGGAGATTCCAGTTACCTCTCCCAACACTTCGGTGAAGCAGCGAGCCTAGGCCTTTTGGAAGCGAAAGGTAGCTGCAGGCAGGAGGTAGGGTTACAGGCCATAAGCTCAACTCTCAGAAGTGGGTATGCATGGGAGGCAGATGTCTGCTACCCACTCGGACATGCGAGTGGGAACCTAGCTACACTCTGATGAAGAAGGACTTTGGAAATCGCTGTATTCAACTCAGATACACGTGGCTTCAGGCACAACGATTCCACGTGCTTTTCTCACAACCTTTCCCTGCCAGTAACATGAGGACGTTAACAGCTCCTTCTACAGTCAAGCAGGATGCGGGAGGGTTGTGCCCTGTCCTTACCTCTCACAGGGAAGCATGCCTTGAAGCCAGCTGTCAACTAGCTGCATTCTTATGGCAGGGTGAAGGTAGCAGTATTCTGAGACAGGAGGTTCCCAGATTACCACTCTACTGGACCTGGAGATACCCTCCAGGTCTGCATTGTTAACTTGCGTCTCAGAGGCCTCTGGCAAAAGTCTCTGGTGAAGACGTGGGAAACCTACTCTGCAGGCAGTGTGGAACTGTGAGGGACTGAGGGTGAGCTCAACTCTCAGCAGTAAGATGATTTTGGACAAGGCTTTCAGCTACCTTCTCACATATGGAACTTAGTATGTAGCACCAGTCTACCCCAGGAATTACTGGGAAATCGCTGGATTGAGCTTGGAGGCACTCGTCTTGTGTGCCGGGAGATTCCAGTTACCTCTCCCAACACTTCGGTGAAGCAGCGAGCCTAGGCCTTTTGGAAGCGAAAGGTAGCTGCAGGCAGGAGGTAGGGTTACAGGCCATAAGCTCAACTCTCAGAAGTGGGTATGCATGGGAGGCAGATGTCTGCTACCCACTCGGACATGCGAGTGGGAACCTGGCTACACTCTGATGAAGAAAGACTTTGGAAATCGCTGTATTCAACTCAGATACACGTGGCTACAGGCACAACGATTCCACATGCTTTTCTCACAACCTTTCCCTGCCAGTAACATGAGGACGTTAGCAGCTCCTTCTACAGTCAAGCAGGATGCGGGAGGGTTGTGCCCTGTCCTTACCTCTCACAGGGAAGCATGCCTTGAAGCCAGCTGTCAACTAGCTGCATTCTTATGGCAGGGTGAAGGTAGCAGTATTCTGAGACAGGAGGTTCCCAGATTACCACTCTACTGGACCTGGAGATACCCTCCAGGTCTGCACTGTTAACTTGCGTCTCAGAAGCCTCTGGCAAACGTCTCTGGTGAAGACGTGCGAAACTCACTCTGCAGGCAGTGTGGAACTGTGAGGGACTGAGGGTGAGCTCAACTCTCAGAAGTAAGATGTTTTTGGACAAGGCGTTCAACTACCTACTCACGTATGGAACTTAGTACGTAGCACCAGTCTACCCCAGGAATTACTAGGAAATCGCTTGATTGAGCTTGGAGGCACTCGTCTTGTGTGCCGGGAGATTCCAGTTACCTCTCCCAACACTTGCGTCAAGCAGCGAGCCTAGGCCTTTTGGAAGCGAAAGGTAGCGGCAGGCAGGATGTAGGGTTACAGGCCATAAGCTCAACTCTCAGAAGTGTGTATGCATGGGAGGCAGATATCTGCTACCCACTCGGACATGGGAGTTGGAACCTAGCTACACTCCTATTGAAGAAGGATGTTTGAAATCGCTGTATTCAACTCAGATACACGGGAGTTCAGGCCCAATGCTTACACATGCTTTTCCCACAACCCATCCCAGCCACTAACATAAGGAGGTTAGCAGGTACGTCTACAGTCAGGCAGGGTGCGGGAGGGTTCTGCCCTGTCCGCAGCTCTCACAGGGAAGCATGCCTAGAAGCCAGCTCTCAACTAGCTGCATTCTTATGACAGTGTGAAGGTAGCAGTATTCTGAGTAAGGAGGTTCCCAGATTACCACTCTACTGCACCTGGAGATACCCTCCAGGTCTGCATTGTTAACTTGCGTCTCAGAGGCCTCTGGCAAAAGTCTCTGGTGAAGACGTGGGAAACCTACTCTGAAGGCAGTGTGGAACTGTGAGGGACTGAGGGTGAGCTCAACTCTCAGCAGTAAGATGATTTTGGACAAGGCGTTCAGCTAACTTCTCACATATGGAACTTAGTACGTAGCACCAGTCTACCCAGGAATTACTGGGAAAGCGATGGATTGAGCTTGGAGGCACTAGTCTTGTGTGCCGGGAGATTCCAGTTACCTCTCCCAACACTTCGGTGAAGCAGCGAGCCTAGGCCTTTTGGAAGCGAAAGGTAGCTGCAGGCAGGAGGTAGGGTTACAGGCCATAAGCTCAACTCTCAGAAGTGGGTATGCATGGGAGGCAGATGTCTGCTACCCACTCGGACATGCGAGTGGGAACCTAGCTACACTCTGATGAAGAAGGACTTTGGAAATCGCTGTATTCAACTCAGATACACGTGGCTTCAGGCACAACGATTCCACATGCTTTTCGCACAACCTTTCCCTGCCAGTAACATGAGGACGTTAGCAGCTCCTTCTACAGTCAAGCAGGATGCGGGAGGGTTGTGCCCTGTCCTTAGCTCTCACAGGGAAGCATGCCTTGAAGCCAGCTGTCAACTAGCTGCATTCTTATGGCAGGGTGAAGGTAGCAGTATTCTGAGACAGGAGGTTCCCAGATTACCACTCTACTGCACCTGGAGATACCCTCCAGGTCTACGTTGTTAACTTGCGTCTCAGAAGCCTCTGGCAAACGTCTCTGGTGAAGACGTGCGAACCTCACTCTGCAGGCAGTGTGGAACTGTGAGGGACTGAGGGTGAGCTCAACTCTCAGAAGTAAGATGTTTTTGGACAAGCCGTTCAAGTACCTACTCAAGTATGGAACTTAGTACGTAGCACCAGTCTACCCCAGGAATTACTAGGAAATCGCTTGATTGAGCTTGGAGGCACTCGTCTTGTGTGCCGGGAGATTCCAGTTACCTCTCCCAACACTTGCGTCAAGCAGCGAGCCTAGGCCTTTTGGAAGCGAAAGGTAGCGGCAGGCAGGATGTAGGGTTACAGGCCATAAGCTCAACTCTCAGAAGTGTGTATGCATGGGAGGCAGATGTCTGCTACCCACACGGACATGGGAGTTGGAACGTAGCTACACTCCTATTGAAGAAGGATGTTGGAAAATGCTGTATTCAACTCAGATACACGGGAGTTCAGGCCCAATGCTTACACATGCTTTTCCCACAACCTATCCCAGCCACTAACATAAGGAGGTTAGCAGGTACGTCTACAGTCAGGCAGGGTGCGGGAGGGTTCTGCCCTGTCCTCAGCTCTCACAGGGAAGCATGCCTAGAAGCCAGCTCTCAACTAGCTGCATTCTTATGACAGTGTGAAGGTAGCAGTATTCTGAGTAAGGAGGTTCCCAGATTACCACTCTACTGCACCTGGAGATACCCTCCAGGTCTGCATTGTTAACTTGCGTCTCAGAGGCCTCTGGCAAAAGTCTCTGGTGAAGACGTGGGAAACCTACTTTGCAGGCAGTGTGGAACTGTGAGGGACTGAGGGTGAGCTCAACTCTCAGCAGTAAGATGATTTTGGACAAGGCGTTCAGCTACCTTCTCACATATGGAACTTAGTATGTAGCACCAGTCTACCCCAGGAATTACTGGGAAATCGCTGGATTGAGCTTGGAGGCACTAGTCTTGTGTGCCGGGAGATTCCAGTTACCTCTCCCAACACTTGGGTGAAGCAGCGAGCCTAGGCCTTTTGGAAGCGAAAGGTAGCTGCAGGCAGGAGGTAGGGTTACAGGCCATAAGCTCAACTCTCAGAAGTGGGTATGCATGGGAGGCAGATGTCTGCTACCCACTCGGACTTGCGAGTGGGAACCTAGCTACACTCTGATGAAGAAGGACTTTGGAAATCGCTGTATTCAACTCAGATACACGTGGGTTCAGGCACAACGATTCCACATGCTTTTCGCACAACCTTTCCCTGCCACTAACATGAGGACGTTAGCAGCTCCTTCTGCAGTCAAGCAGGATGCGGGAGGGTTGTGCTCTGTCCTTAGCTCTCACAGGGAAGCATGCCTTGAAGCCAGCTGTCATCTAGCTGCATTCTTATGGCAGGGTGAAGGTAGCAGTATTCTGAGACAGGAGGTTCCCAGATTACCACTCTACTGCACCTGGAGATACCCTCCAGGTCTGCATTGTTAACTTGCGTCTCAGAAGCCTCTGGCAAACGTCTCTGGTGAAGACGTGCGAAACTCACTCTGCAGGCAGTGTGGAACTGTGAGGGACTGAGGGTGAGCTCAACTCTCAGAAGTAAGATGTTTTTGGACAAGGCGTTCAACTACCTACTCACGTATGGAACTTAGTACGTAGCACCAGTCTACCCCAGGAATTACTAGGAAATCGCTTGATTGAGCTTGGAGGCACTCGTCTTGTGTGCCGGGAGATTCCAGTTACCTCTCCCAACACTTGCGTCAAGCAGCGAGCCTAGGCCTTTTGGAAGCGAAAGGTAGCGGCAGGCAGGATGTAGGGTTACAGGCCATAAGCTCAACTCTCAGAAGTGTGTATGCATGGGAGGCAGATGTCTGCTACCCACTCGGACATGGGAGTTGGAACCTAGCTACACTCCTATTGAAGAAGGATGTTCGAAATCGCTGTATTCAACTCAGATACACGGGAGTTCAGGCCCAATGGTTTCACATGCTTTTCCCACAACCTATCCCAGCCACTAACATAAGGAGGTTAGCAGGTACGTCTACAGTCAGGCAGGGTGCGGGAGGGTTCTGCCCTATCCTCAGCTCTCACAGGGAAGCATGCCTAGAAGCCAGCTCTCAACTAGCTGCATTCTTATGACAGTGTGAAGGTAGCAGTATTCTGAGTAAGGAGGTTCCCAGATTACCACTCTACTGCACCTGGAGATACTCTCCAGGTCTGCATTGTTAACTTGCGTCTCAGAGGCCTCTGGCAAAAGTCTCTGGTGAAGACGTGGGAAACCTACTCTGCAGGCAGTGTGGAACTGTGAGGGACTGAGGGTGAGCTCAACTCTCAGCAGTAAGATGATTTTGGACAAGGCGTTCAGCTACCTTCTCACATATGGAACTTAGTATGTAGCACCAGTCTACCCAGGAATTACTGGGAAAGCGCTGGATTGAGCTTGGAGGCACTAGTCTTGTGTGCCGGGAGATTCCAGTTACCTCTCCCAACACTTCGGTGAAGCAGCGAGCCTAGGCCTTTTGGAAGCGAAATGTAGCTGCAGGCAGGAGGTAGGGTTACAGGCCATAAGCTCAACTCTCAGAAGTGGGTATGCATGGGAGGCAGATGTCTGCTACCAACTCGTACATGCGAGTGGGAACCTAGCTACACTCTGATGAAGAAGGACTTTGAAAATCGCTGTATTCAACTCAGATACACGTGGCTTCAGGCACAACGATTCCACATGCTTTTCGCACAACCTTTCCCTGCCACTAACATGAGGATGTTAGTAGCTCCTTCTACATTCAAGCAGGATGCGGGCGGGTTGTGCCCTGTCCTTAGCTCTCACAGGGAAGCATGCCTTGAAGCCAGCTGTCAACTAGCTGCATTCTTATGGCAGGGTGAAGGTAGCAGTATTCTGAGACAGGAGGTTCCCAGATTACCACTCTACTGCACCTGGAGATACCCTCCAGGTCTGCATTGTTAACTTCCGTCTCAGAAGCCTCTGGCAAACGTCTCTGGTGAAGACGTGCGAAACTCACTCTGCAGGCAGTGTGGAACTGTGAGGGACTGAGGGTTTGCTCAACTCTCAGAAGTAAGATGTTTTTGGACAAGGCGTTCAACTACCTACTCACGTATGGAACTTAGTACGTAGCACCAGTCTACCCCAGGAATTACTAGGAAATCGCTTGATTGAGCTTGGAGGCACTCGTCTTGTGTGCCGGGAGATTCCAGTTACCTCTCCCAACACTTGCGTCAAGCAGCGAGCCTAGGCCTTTTGGAAGCGAAAGGTAGCGGCAGGCAGGATGTAGGGTTACAGGCCATAAGCTCAACTCTCAGAAGTGTGTATGCATGGGAGGCAGATGTCTGCTACCCACTCGGACATGGGAGTTGGAACCTAGCTACACTCCTATTGAAGATGGATGTTGGAAATCGCTGTATTCAACTCAGATACACGGGAGTTCAGGCCCAATGGTTTCACATGCTTTTCCCACAACCTATCCCAGCCACTAACATAAGGATGTTAGCAGGTACGTCTACAGTCAGGCAGGGTGCGGGAGGGTTCTGCCCTGTCCTCAGCTCTCACAGGGAAGCATGCCTAGAAGCCAGCTCTCAACTAGCTGCATTCTTATGACAGTGTGAAGGTAGCAGTATTCTGAGTAAGGAGGTTCCCAGATTACCACTCTACTGCACCTGGAGATACTCTCCAGGTCTGCATTGTTAACTTGCGTCTCAGAGGCCTCTGGCAAAAGTCTCTGGTGAAGACGTGGGAAACTCACTCTGCAGGCAGTGTGGAACTGTGAGGGACTGAGGGTGAGCTCAACTCTCAGCAGTAAGATGATTTTGGACAAGGCGTTCAGCTACCTTCTCACATATGGAACTTAGTATGTAGCACCAGTCTACCCCAGGAATTCCTGGGAAATCGCTGGATTGAGCTTGGAGGCACTAGTGTTGTGTGCCGGGAGATTCCAGTAACCTCTCCCAACACTTCGGTGAAGCAGCGAGCCTAGGCCTTTTGGAAGCGAAAGGTAGCTGCAGGCAGGAGGTAGGGTTACAGGCCATAAGCTCAACTCTCAGAAGTGGGTATGCATGGGAGGCTGATGTCTGCTACCCACTCGGACATGCGAGTGGGAACCTAGCTACACTCTGATGAAGAAGGACTTTGGAAATCGCTGTATTCAACTCAGATACACGTGGGTTCAGGCACAACGATTCCACATGCTTTTCTCACAACCTTTCCCTGCCAGTAACATGAGGACGTTAGCAGCTCCTTCTACAGTCAAGCAGGATGCGGGAGGGTTGTGCCCTGTCCTTAGCTCTCACAGGGAAGCATGCCTTGAAGCCAGCTGTCAACTAGCTGCATTCTTATGGCAGGGTGAAGGTAGCAGTATTCTGAGACAGGAGGTTCCCAGATTACCACTCTACTGCACCTGGAGATACCCTCCAGGTCTGCATTGTTAACTTGCGTCTCAGAAGCCTCTGGCAAACGTCTCTGGTGAAGACGTGCGAAACTCACTCTGCAGGCAGTGTGGAACTGTGAGGGACTGAGGGTGAGCTCAACTCTCAGAAGTAAGATGTTTTTGGACAAGGCGTTCAACTACCTACTCACGTATGGAACTTAGTACGTAGCACCAGTCTACCCCAGGAATTACTAGGAAATCGCTTGATTGAGCTTGGAGGCACTCGTCTTGTGTGCCGGGAGATTCCAGTTACCTCTCCCAACACTTGCGTCAAGCAGCGAGCCTAGGCCTTTTGGAAGCGAAAGGTAGCGGCAGGCAGGATGTAGGGTTACAGGCCATAAGCTCAACTCTCAGAAGTGTGTATGCATGGGAGGCAGATGTCATCTACCCACTCGGACATGGGAGTTGGAACCTAGCTACACTCCTATTGAAGAAGGATGTTGGAAATCGCTGTATTCAACTCAGATACACGGGAGTTCAGGCCCAATGGTTTCACATGCTTTTCCCACAACCTATCCCAGCCACTAACATAAGGAGGTTAGCAGGTACGTCTACAGTCAGGCAGGGTGCGGGAGGGTTCTGCCCTGTCCTCAGCTCTCACAGGGAAGCATGCCTAGAAGCCAGCTCTCAACTAGCTGCATTCTTATGACAGTGTGAAGGTAGCAGTATTCTGAGTAAGGAGGTTCCCAGATTACCACTCTACTGCACCTGGAGATACTCTCCAGGTCTGCATTGTTAACTTGCGTCTCAGAGGCCTCTGGCAAAAGTCTCTGGTGAAGCCGTGGGAAACCAACTCTGCAGGCAGTGTGGAACTGTGAGGGACTGAGGGTGAGCTCAACTCTCAGCAGTAAGATGATTTTGGACAAGGCGTTCAGCTACCTTCTCACATATGGAAATTAGTATGTAGCACCAGTCTACCCCAGGAATTACTGGGAAATCGCTGCATTGAGCTTGGAGGCACTAGTCTTGTGTGCCGGGAGATTCCAGGTACCTCTCCCAACACTTCGGTGAAGCAGCGAGCCTAGGCCTTTTGGAAGCGAAAGGTAGCTGCAGGCAGGAGGTAGGGTTACAGGCCATAAGCTCAACTCTCAGAAGTGGGTATGCATGGGAGGCAGATGTCTGCTACCCACTCGGACATGCGAGTGGGAACCTAGCTACACTCTGATGAAGAAGGACTTTGGAAATCGCTGTATTCAACTCAGATACACGTGGGTTCAGGCACAACGATTCCACATGCTTTTCGCACAACCTTTCCCTGCCACTAACATGAGGCCGTTAGCAGCTCCTTCTACAGTCAAGCAGGATGCGGGAGGGTTGTGCCCTGTCCTTAGCTCTCACAGGGAAGCATGCCTTGAAGCCAGCTGTCAACTAGCTGCATTCTTATGGCAGGGTGAAGGTAGCAGTATTCTGAGACAGGAGGTTCCCAGATTACCACTCTACTGCACCTGGAGATACCCTCCAGGTCTGCATTGTTAACTTGCGTCTCAGAAGCCTCTGGCAAACGTCTCTGGTGAAGACGTGCGAACCTCACTCTGCAGGCAGTGTCGAACTGTGAGGGACTGAGGGTGAGCTCAACTCTCAGAAGTAAGATGTTTTTGGACAAGGCGTTCAAGTACCTACTCACGTATGGAACTTAGTACGTAGCACCAGTTTACCACAGGAATTACTAGGAAATCGCTTGATTGAGCTTGGAGGCACTCGTCTTGTGTGCCGGGAGATTCCAGTTACCTCTCCCAACACTTGCGTCAAGCAGCGAGCCTAGGCCTTTTGGAAGCGAAAGGTAGCGGCAGGCAGGATGTAGGGTTACAGGCCATAAGCTCAACTCTCAGAAGTGTGTATGCATGGGAGGCAGATGTCTGCTACCCACTCGTACACGGGAGTTGGAACCTAGCTACACTCCTATTGAAGAAGGATGTTGGAATTCGCTGTATTCAACTCAGATACACGGGAGTTCAGGCCCAATGCTTACACATGCTTTTCCCACAACGTATCCCAGCCACTAACATAAGGAGGTTAGCAGGTACGTCTACAGTCAGGCAGGGTGCGGGAGGGTTCTGCCCTGTCCTCAGCTCTCACAGGGAAGCATGCCTAGAAGCCAGCACTCAACTAGCTGCATTCTTATGGCAGGGTGAAGGTAGCAGTATTCTGAGACAGGAGGTTCCCAGATTACCACTCTACTGCACCTGGAGATACCCTCCAGGTCTACGTTGTTAACTTGCGTCTCAGAAGCCTCTGGCAAACGTCTCTGGTGAAGACGTGCGAACTTCACTCTGCAGGCAGTGTGGAACTGTGAGGGACTGAGGGTGAGCTCAACTCTCAGAAGTAAGATGTTTTTGGACAAGGCGTTCAAGTACCTACTCACGTATGGAACTTAGTACGTAGCACCAGTCTACCCCAGGAATTACTAGGAAATCGCTTGATTGAGCTTGGAGGCACTCGTCTTGTGTGCCGGGAGATTCCAGTTACCTCTCCCAACACTTGCGTCAAGCAGCGAGCCTAGGCCTTTTGGAAGCGAAAGGTAGCGGCAGGCAGGATGTAGCGTTACAGGCCATAAGCTCAACTCTCAGAAGTGTGTATGCATGGGAGGCAGATGTCTGCTACCCACTCGGACATGGGAGTTGGAACCTATCTACACTCCTATTGAAGAAGGATGTTGGAAATCGCTGTATTCAACTCAGATACACGGGAGTTCAGGCCCAATGCTTACACATGCTTTTCCCACAACCTATCCCAGCCACTAACATAAGGAGGTTAGCAGGTACGTCTAGAGTCAGGCAGGGTGCGGGAGGGTTCTGCCCTATCCTCAGCTCTCACAGGGAAGCATGCCTAGAAGCCAGCTCTCAACTAGCTGCATTCTTATGACAGTGTGAAGGTAGCAGTATTCTGAGTAAGGAGGTTCCCAGATTACCACTCTACTGCACCTGGAGATACTCTCCAGGTCTGCATTGTTAACTTGCGTCTCAGAGGCCTCTGGCAAAAGTCTCTGGTGAAGACGTGGGAAACCTACTCTGCAGGCAGTGTGGAACTGTGAGGGACTGAGGGTGAGCTCAACTCTCAGCAGTAAGATGATTTTGGACAAGGCGTTCAGCTACCTTCTCACATATGGAACTTAGTATGCAGCACCAGTCTACCCCAGGAATTACTGGGAAATCGCTGGATTGAGCTTGGAGGCACTAGTCTTGTGTGCCGGGAGATTCCAGTTACCTCTCCCAACACTTCGGTGAAGCAGCGAGCCTAGGCCTTTTGGAAGCGAAAGGTAGCTGCAGGCAGGAGGTAGGGTTACAGGCCATAAGCTCAACTCTCAGAAGTGGGTATGCATGGGAGGCAGATGTCTGCTACCTACTCGTACATGCGAGTGGGAACCTAGCTACACTCTGATGAAGAAGGATGTTGGAAATCGCAGTATTCAACTCAGATACACGGGAGTTCAGGCCCAATGCTTACACATGCTTTTCCCACAACCTATCCCAGCCACTAACATAAGGAGGTTAGCAGGTACGTCTACAGTCAGGCAGGGTGCGGGAGGGTTCTGCCCTGTCCTCAGCTTTCACAGGGAAGCATGCCTAGAAGCCAGCTCTCAACTAGCTGCATTCTTATTGCAGGGTGAAGGTAGCAGTATTCTGAGACAGGAGGTTCCCAGATTACCACTCTACTGCACCTGGAGATACCCTCCAGGTCTACGTTGTTAACTTGCGTCTCAGAAGCCTCTGGCAAACGTCTCTGGTGAAGACGTGCGAACCTCACTCTGCAGGCAGTGTGGAACTGTGAGGGACTGAGGGTGAGCTCAACTCTCAGAAGTAAGATGTTTTTGGACAAGGCGTTCAACTACCTACTCACGTATGGAACTTAGTACGTAGCACCAGTCTACCCCAGGAATTACTAGGAAATCGCTTGATTGAGCTTGGAGGCACTCGTCTTGTGTGCCGGGAGATTCCAGTTACCTCTCCCAACACTTGCGTCAAGCAGCGAGCCTAGGCCTTTTGGAAGCGAAAGGTAGCGGCAGGCAGGATGTAGCGTTACAGGCCATAAGCTCAACTCTCAGAAGTGTGTATGCATGGGAGGCAGATGTCTGCTACCCACTCGGACATGGGAGTTGGAACCTAGCTACACTCCTATTGAAGAAGGATGTTGGAAATCGCTGTATTCAACTCAGATACACGGGAGTTCAGGCCCAATGCTTACACATGCTTTTCCCACAACCTATCCCAGCCACTAACATAAGGAGGTTAGCAGGTACGTCTAGAGTCAGGCAGGGTGCGGGAGGGTTCTGCCCTGTCCTCAGCTCTCACAGGGAAGCATGCCTAGAAGCCAGCTCTCAACTAGCTGCATTCTTATGACAGTGTGAAGGTAGCAGTATTCTGAGTAAGGAGGTTCCCAGATTACCACTCTACTGCACCTGGAGATACCGTCCAGGTGTGCATTGTTAACTTGCATCTCAGAAGCCTCTGGCGAAAGTCTCTGGTGAAGATGTGGGAAACCTACTCTGCAGGCAGTGTGGAACTGTGAGGGACTGAGGGTGAGCTCAACTCTCAGCAGTCAGATGATTTTGGACAAGGCGTTCAGCTACCTTCTCACATATGGAACTTAGTATGTAGCACCAGTCTACCCCAGGAATTACTGGGAAATCGCTGGATTGAGCTTGGAGGCACTAGTCTTGTGTGCCGGGAGATTCCAGTTACCTCTCCCAACACTTCGGTGAAGCAGCGAGCCTAGGCCTTTTGGAAACGAAAGGTAGCTGCAGGCAGGAGGTAGGGTTACAGGCCATAAGCTCAACTCTCAGAAGTGGGTATGCATGGTAGGCAGATGTCTGCTACCCACTCGGACATGCGAGTGGGAGCCTAGCTACACTCTGATGAAGAAGGACTTTGGAAATCGCTGTATTCAACTCAGACACACGTGGGTTCAGGCACAACGATTCCACATGCTTTTCGCACAACCTTTCCCTGCCACTAACATGAGGACGTTAGCAGCTCCTTCTACAGTCAAGCAGGATGCGGGAGGGTTGTGCCCTGTCCTTAGCTCTCACAGGGAAGCATGCCTTGAAGCCAGCTGTCAACTAGCTGCATTCTTATGGCAGGGTGAAGGTAGCAGTATTCTGAGACAGGAGGTTCCCAGATTACCACTCTACTACACCTGGAGATACCCTCCAGGTCTGCATTGTTAACTTGCGTCTCAGAAGCCTCTGGCAAACGTCTCTGGTGAAGACGTGCGAAACTCACTCTGCAGGCAGTGTGGAACTGTGAGGGACTGAGGGTGAGCTCAACTCTCAGAAGTAAGATGTTTTTGGACAAGGCGTTCAACTACCAACTCACGTATGGAACTTAGTACGTACCACCAGTCTACCCCAGGAATTACTAGGAAATCGCTTGATTGAGCTTGGAGGCACTCGTCTTGTGTGCCGGGAGATTCCAGTTACCTCTCTCAACACTTGCGTCAAGCAGCGAGCCTAGGCCTTTTGGAAGCGAAAGGTAGCGGCAGGCAGGATGTAGGGTTACAGGCCATAAGCTCAACTCTCAGAAGTGTGTATGCATGGGAGGCAGATGTCTGCTACCCACTCGGACATGGGAGTGGGAACCTAGCTACACTCCTATTGAAGAAGGATGTTGGAAATCGCTGTATTCAACTCAGATACACGGGAGTTCAGGCCCAATGCTTACACATGCTTTTCCCACAACCTATCCCAGCCACTAACATAAGGAGGTTAGCAGGTACGTCTACAGTCAGGCAGGGTGCGGGAGGGTTCTGCCCTGTCCTCAGCTCTCACAGGGAAGCATGCCTAGAAGCCAGCTCTCAACTAGCTGCATTCTTATGACAGTGTGAAGGTAGCAGTATTCTGAGTAAGGAGGTTCCCAGATTACCACTCTACTGCACCTGGAGATACGCTCCATGTCTGCATTGTTAACTTGCGTCTCAGAGGCCTCTGGCAAAAGTCTCTGGTGAAGACGTGGGAAACCTACTCTGCAGGCAGTGTGGAACTGTGAGGGACTGAGCGTGAGCTTAACTCTCAGCAGTAAGATGATTTTGGAAAAGGCGTTCAGCTACCTTCTCACATATGGAACTTAGTATGTAGCACCAGTCTACCCCAGGAATTCCTGGGAAATCGCTGGATTGAGCTTGGAGGCACTAGTCTTGTGTGCCGGGAGATTCCAGTTACCTCTCCCAACACTTCGGTGAAGCATCGAGCCTAGGCCTTTTGGAAGCGAAAGGTAGCTGCAGGCAGGAGGTAGGGTTACAGGCCATAAGCTCAACTCTCAGAAGTGGGTATGCATGGGAGGCAGATGTCTGCTACCCACTCGGACATGCGAGTGGGAACCTAGCTACACTCTGATGAAGAAGGACTTTGGAAATTGCTGTATTCAACTCAGATACACGTGGGTTCAGGCACAACGATTCCACATGCTTTTCGCACAACCTTTCCCTGCCACTAACATGAGGACGTTAGCAGCTCCTTCTACAGTCAAGCAGGATGCGGGAGGGTTGTGCCCTGTCCTTAGCTCTCACAGGGAAGCATGCCTTGAAGCCAGCTGTCAACTAGCTGCATTCTTATGGCAGGGTGAAGGTAGCAGTATTCTGAGACAGGAGGTTCCCAGATTACCACTCTACTGCACCTGGAGATACCCTCCAGGTCTGCATTGTTAACTTGCGTCTCAGAAGCCTCTGGCAAACGTCTCCTGTGAAGACGTGCGAACCTCACTCTGCAGGCAGTGTGGAACTGTGAGGGACTGAGGGTGAGCTCAACTCTCAGAAGTAAGATGTTTTTGGACAAGGCGTTCAAGTACCTACTCACGTATGGAACTTAGTACGTAGCACCAGTCTACCCCAGGAATTACTAGGAAATCGCTTGATTGAGCTTGGAGGCACTCGTCTTGTGTGCCGGGAGATTCCAGTTACCTCTCCCAACACTTGCGTCAAGCAGCGAGCCTAGGCCTTTTGGAAGCGAAAGGTAGCGGCAGGCAGGATGTAGGGTTACAGGCCATAAGCTCAACTCTCAGAAGTGTGTATGCATGGGAGGCAGATATCTGCTACCCACTCGGACATGGGAGTTGGAACATAGCTACACTCCTATTGAAGAAGGATGTTGGAAATCGCTGTATTCAACTCAGATACACGGGAGTTCAGGCCCAATGCTTACACATGCTTTTCCCACAACCTATCCCAGCCACTAACATAAGGAGGTTAGCAGGTACGTCTACAGTCAGGCAGGGTGCGGGAGGGTTCTGCCCTGTCCTCAGCTCTCACAGGGAAGCATGCCTAGAAGCCAGCTCTCAACTAGCTGCATTCTTATGACAGTGTGAAGGTAGCAGTATTCTGAGTAAGGAGGTTCCCAGATTACCACTCTACTGCACCTGGAGATACCCTCCAGGTCTGCATTGTTAACTTGCGTCTCAGAAGCCTCTGGCAAAAGTCTCTGGTGAAGACGTGGGAAACCTACTCTGCAGGCAGTGTGGAACTGTGAGGGACTGAGGGTGAGCTCAACTCTCAGCAGTAAGATGATTTTGGACAAGGCGTTCAGCTACCTTCTCACATATGGAACTTAGTATGTAGCACCAGTCTACCCCAGGAATTCCTGGGAAATCGCTGGATTGAGCTTGGAGGCACTAGTCTTGTGTGCCGGGAGATTCCAGTTACCTCTCCCAACACTTGCGTCAAGCAGCGAGCCTAGGCCTTTTGGAAGCGAAAGGTAGCGGCAGGCAGGATGTAGGGTTACAGGCCATAAGCTCAACTCTCAGAAGTGTGTATGCATGGGAGGCAGATGTCTGCTACCCACTCGGACATGGGAGTTGGAACCTAGCTACACTCCTATTGAAGAAGGATGTTGGAAATCGCTGTATTCAACTCAGATACACGGGAGTTCAGGCCCAATGCTTACACATGCTTTTCCCACAACCTATCCCAGCCACTAACATAAGGAGGTTAGCAGGTACGTCTAAAGTCAGGCAGGGTACGGGAGGGTTCTGCCCTGTCCTCAGCTCTCACAGGGAAGCATGCCTAGAAGCCAGCTCTCAACTAGCTGCATTCTTATGACAGTGTGAAGGTAGCAGTATTCTGAGTGAGGAGGTTCCCAGATTACCACTCTACTGCACCTGGAGATACCCTCCATGTCTGCATTGTTAACTTGCGTCTCAGAGGCCTCTGGCAAAAGTCTCTGGTGAAGACGTGGGAAACCTACTCTGCAGGCAGTGTGGAACTGTGAGGGACTGAGGGTGAGCTCAACTCTCAGCAGTAAGATGATTTTGGAAAAGGCGTTCAGCTACCTTCTCACATATGGAACTTAGTATGTAGCACCAGTCTACCCCAGGAATTCCTGGGAAATCGCTGGATTGAGCTTGGAGGCACTAGTCTTGTGTGCCGGGAGATTCCAGTTACCTCTCCCAACACTTCGGTGAAGCATCGAGCCTAGGCCTTTTGGAAGCGAAAGGTAGCTGCAGGCAGGAGGTAGGGTTACAGGCCATAAGCTCAACTCTCAGAAGTGGGTATGCATGGGAGGCAGATGTCTGCTACCCACCGGACATGCGAGTGGGAACCTAGCTACACTCTGATGAAGAAGGACTTTGGAAATCGCTGTATTCAACTCAGATACACGTGGGTTCAGGCACAACGATTCCACATGCTTTTCGCACAACCTTTCCCTGCCACTAACATGAGGACGTTAGCAGCTCCTTCTACAGTCAAGCAGGATGCGGGAGGGTTGTGCCCTGTCCTTAGCTCTCACAGGGAAGCATGCCTTGAAGCCAGCTGTCAAGTAGCTGCATTCTTATGACAGTGTGAAGGTAGCAGTATTCTGAGTAAGGAGGTTCCCAGATTACCACTCTACTGCACCTGGAGATACCCTCCAGGTCTGCATTGTTAACTTGCGTCTCAGAAGCTTCTGGCAAAAGTCTCTGGTGAAGACGTGGGAAACCTACTCTGCAGGCAGTGTGGAACTGTGAGGGACTGAGGGTGAGCTCAACTCTCAGCAGTAAGATGATTTCTGACAAGGCGTTCAGCTACCTTCTCACATATGGAACTTAGTATGTAGCACCAGTCTACCCCAGGAATTACTGGGAAATCGCTGGATTGAGCTTGGAGGCACTAGTCTTGTGTGCCGGGAGATTCCAGTTACCTCTCCCAACACTTCGGTGAAGCAGCGAGCCTAGGCCTTTTGGAAACGAAAGGTAGCTGCAGGCAGGAGGTAGGGTTACAGGCCATAAGCTCAACTCTCAGAAGTGGGTATGCATGGGAGGCAGATGTCTGCTACCCACTCGGACATGCGAGTGGGAGCCTAGCTACACTCTGATGAAGAAGGACTTTGGAAATCGCTGTATTCAACTCAGACACACGTGGGTTCAGGCACAACGATTCCACATGCTTTTCGCACAACCTTTCCCTGCCACTAACATGAGGACGTTAGCAGCTCCTTCTACAGTCAAGCAGGATGCGGGAGGGTTGTGCCCTGTCCTTACCTCTCACAGGGAAGCATGCCTTGAAGCCAGCTGTCAACTAGCTGCATTCTTATGGCAGGGTGAAGGTAGCAGTATTCTGAGACAGGAGGTTCCCAGATTACCACTCTACTGCACCTGGAGATACCTTCCAGGTCTGCATTGTTAACTTGCGTCTCAGAAGCCTCTGGCAAACGTATCTGGTGAAGACGTGCGAAACTCACTCTGCAGGCAGTGTGGAACTGTGAGGGACTGAGGGTGAGCTCAACTCTCAGAAGTAAGATGTTTTTGGACAAGGCGTTCAACTACCAACTCACGTATGGAACTTAGTACGTAGCACCAGTCTACCCCAGGAATTACTAGGAAATCGCTTGATTGAGCTTGGAGGCACTCGTCTTGTGTGCCGGGAGATTCCAGTTACCTCTCCCAACACTTGCGTCAAGCAGCGAGCCTAGGCCTTTTGGAAGCGAAAGGTAGCGGCTGGCAGGATGTAGGGTTACAGGCCATAAGCTCAACTCTCAGAAGTGTGTATGCATGGGAGGCAGATGTCTGCTACCCACTCGGACATGGAAGGTGGAACCTAGCTATACTCCTATTGAAGAAGGATGTTGGAAATCGCTGTATTCAACTCAGATACACGGGAGTCAGGCCCAATGCTTACACATGCTTTTCCCACAACCTATCCCAGCCACTAACATAAGGAGGTTAGCAGGTACGTCTACAGTCAGGCAGGGTGCGGGAGGGTTCTGCCCTGTCCTCAGCTCTCACAGGGAAGCATGCCTAGAAGCCAGCTCTCAACTAGCTGCATTCTTATGGCAGGGTGAAGGTAGCAGTATTCTGAGACAGGAGGTTCCCAGAATACCACTCTACTGCACCTGGAGATACCCTCCAGGTCTACGTTGTTAACTTGCGTCTCAGAAGCCTCTGGCAAACGTCTCTGGTGAAGACGTGCGAAACTCACTCTGCAGGCAGTGTGGAACTGTGAGGGACTGAGGGTGAGCTCAACTCTCAGAAGTAAGATGTTTTTGGACAAGGCGTTCAAGTACCTACTCACGTATGGAACTTAGTACGTAGCACCAGTCTACCCCAGGAATTACTAGGAAATTGCTTGATTGAGCTTGGAGGCACTCGTCTTGTGTGCCGGGAGATTCCAGTTACCTCTCCCAACACTTCGGTGAAGCAGCGAGCCTAGGCCTTTTGGAAGCGAAAGGTAGCTGCAGGCAGGAGGTAGGGTTACAGGCCATAAGCTCAACTCTCAGAAGTGGGTATGCAGGGGAGGCAGATGTCTGCTACCCACTCGGACATGCGAGTGGGAACCTAGCTACACTCTGATGAAGAAGGACTTTGGAAATCGCTGTATTCAACTCAGATACACGTGGGTTCAGGCACAAAGATTCCACATGCTTTTCGCACAACCTTTCCCTGCCACTAACATGAGGACGTTAGCAGCTCCTTCTGCAGTCAAGCAGGATGCGGGAGGGTTGTGCCCAGTCCTTAGCTCTCACAGGGAAGCATGCCTAGAAGCCAGCTCTCAACTAGCTGCATTCTTATGACAGTGTGAAGGTAGCAGTATTCTGAGTAAGGAGGTTCCCAGATTACCACTCTACTGCACCTGGAGATACCCTCCAGGTCTGCATTGTTAACTTGTACTCAGAAGCCACTGGCAAAAGTCTCTGGTGAAGACGTGGGAAACCTACTCTGCAGGCAGTGTGGAACTGTGAGGGACTGAGTGTGAGCTCAACTCTCAGCAGTAAGATGATTTTGGACAAGTCGTTCACCTACCTTCTCACCTATGGAACTTAGTATGTAGCACCAGTCTACCCCAGGAATTACTGGGAAATCGCTGGATTGAGCTTGGAGGCACTAGTCTTGTGTGCCGGGAGATTCCAGTTACCTCTCCCAACACTTCGGTGAAGCAGCGAGCCTAGGCCTTTTGGAAGCGAAAGGTAGCTGCAGGCAGGAGGTAGGGTTACAGGCCATAAGCTCAACTCTCAGAATTGGGTATGCATGGGAGGCAGATGTCTGCTACCCACTCGGACATGCGAGTGGGAACCTAGCTACACTCTGATGAAGAAGGACTTTGGAAATCGCTGTATTCAACTCAGATACACGTGGGTTCAGGCACAACGATTCCACATGCTTTTCTCACAACCTTTCCCTGCCACTAACATGAGGATGTTAGCAGCTCCTTCTACAGTCAAGCAGGATGCGGGAGGGTTGTGCCCTGTCCTTAGCTCTCACAGGGAAGCAGGCCTTGAAGCCAGCTGTCAACTAGCTGCATTCTTATGGCAGGGTGAAGGTAGCAGTATTCTGAGAGAGGAGGTTCCAGGTTACCACTCTACTGCACCTGGAGATACCCTCCAGGTCTGCATTGTTAACTTGCGTCTCAGAAGCCTCTGGCAAACGTCTCTGGTGAAGATGTGCGAAACTCACTCTGCAGGCAGTGTGGAACTGTGAGGGACTGAGGGTGAGCTCAACTCTCAGAAGTAAGATGTTTTTGGACAAGGCGTTCAACTACCTACTCACGTATGGAACTTAGTATGTAGCACCAGTCTACCCCAGGAATTACTAGGAAATCGCTGGATTGAGCTTAGAGGCACTCGTCTTGTGTGCCGGGAGATTCCAGTTACCTCTCCCAACACTTGCGTCAAGCACCGAGCCTAGGCCTTTTGGAAGCGAAAGGTAGCGGCAGGCAGGATGTAGGGTTACAGGCCATAAGCTCAACTCTCAGAAGTGTGTATGCATGGGAGGCAGATGTCTGCTACCCACTCGGACATGGGAGTTGGAACCTAGCTACACTCCTATTGAAGAAGGATGTTGGAAATCGCTGTATTCAACTCAGATACACGGGAGTTCAGGCCCAATGCTTACACGTGCTTTTCGCACAACCCATCCCAGCCACTAACATAAAGAGGTTAGCAGGTACGTCTACAGTCAGGCAGGATGCGGGAGGGTTCTGCCCTGTCCTCAGCTCTCACAGGGAAGCATGCCTAGAAGCCAGCTCTCAACTAGCTGCATTCTTATGACAGTGTGAAGGTAGCAGTATTCTGAGTAAGGAGGTTCCCAGATTACCATTCTACTGCACCTGGAGATACCGTCCAGGTGTGCATTGTTAACTTGCGTCTCAGAAGCCTCTGGCAAAAGTCTCTGGTGAAGACGTGGGAAACTCACTCTGCAGGCAGTGTGGAACTGTGAGGGACTGAGGGTGAGCTCAACTCTCAGCAGTAAGATGATTTCGGACAAGGCGTTCAGCTACCTTCTCACATATGGAACTTAGTATGTAGCACCAGTCTACCCCAGGAATTACTGGGAAATCGCTGGATTGAGCTTGGTGGCACTAGTCTTGTGTGCCGGGAGATTCCAGTTACCTCTCCCAACACTTCGGTGAAGCAGCGAGCCTAGGCCTTTTGGAAGCGAAAGGTAGCTGCAGGCAGGAGGTAGGCTTACAGGCCATAAGCTCAACTCTCAGAAGTGTGTATACATGGGAGGCAGATGTCTGCTACCCACTCGGACATGCGAGTGGGAACCTAGCTACACTCTGATGAAGAAGGACTTTGGAAATCGCTGTATTCAACTCAGATACACGTGGGTTCAGGCACAACGATTCCACATGCTTTTCTCACAACGTTTCCCTGCCACTAACATGAGGACGTTAGCAGCTCCTTCTACAGTCAAGCAGGACGCGGGAGGGTTGTGCCCTGTCCTTAGCTCTCACAGGGAAGCAGGCCTTGAAGCCAGCTGTCAACTAGCTGCATTCTTATGGCAGGGTGAAGGTAGCAGTATTCTGAGACAGGAGGTTCCCAGGTTACCACTCTACTGCACCTGGAGATACCCTCCAGGTCTGCATTGTTAACTTGCGTCTCAGAAGCCTCTTGCAAACGTCTCTGGTGCAGACGTGCGAAACTCACTCTGCAGGCAGTGTGGAACTGTGAGGGACTGAGGGTGAGCTCAACTCTCAGAAGTAAGATGTTTTTGGACAAGGCGTTCAACTACCTACTCACGTATGGAACTTAGTATGTAGCACCAGTCTACCCCAGGAATTACTAGGAAATCGCTGGATTGAGCTTGGAGGCACTCGTCTTGTGTGCCGGGAGATTCCAGTTACCTCTCCCAACACTTGCGTCAAGCAGCGAGCCTAGGCCTTTTGGAAGCGAAAGGTAGCGGCAGGCAGGATGTAGGGTTACAGGCCATAAGCTCAACTCTCAGAAGTGTGTATGCATGGGAGGCAGATGTCTGCTACCCACTCGGACATGGGAGTTGGAACCTAGCTACACTCCTATTGAAGAAGGATGTTGGAAATCGCTGTATTCAACTCAGATACACGGGAGTTCAGGCCCAATGCTTACACATGCTTTTCCCACAACCCATCCCAGCCACTAACATAAGGAGGTTAGCAGGTACGGCTACAGTCAGGCAGGATGCGGGAGGTTTCTGCCCTGTCCTCAGCTCTCACAGGGAAGCATGCCTAGAAGCCAGCTCTCAACTAGCTGCATTCTTATGACAGTGTGAAGGTAGCAGTATTCTGAGTAAGGAGGTTCCCAGATTACCACTCTACTGCACCTGGAGATACCCTCCAGGTCTGCATTGTTAACTTGCGTCTCAGAAGCCTCTGGCAAAAGTCTCTGGTGAAGACGTGGGAAACCTACTCTGCAGGCAGTGTGGAACTGTGAGGGACTGAGGGTGAGCTCAACTCTCAGCAGTAAGATGATTTTGGACAAGGCGTTCAGCTACCTTCTCACATATGGAACTTAGTATGTAGCACCAGTCTACCCCAGGAATTCCTGGGAAATCGCTGGATTGAGCTTGGTGGCACTAGTCTTGTGTGCCAGGAGATTCCAGTTACCTCTCCCAACACTTCGGTGAAGCAGCGAGCCTAGGCCTTTTGGAAGCGAAAGGTAGCTGCAGGCAGGAGGTAGGGTTACAGGCCATAAGCTCAACTCTCAGAAGTGGGTATGCATGGGAGGCAGATGTCTGCTACCCACTCGGACATGCGAGTGGGAGCCTAGCTACACTCTGATGAAGAAGGACTTTGGAAATCGCTGTATTCATCTCAGACACACGTGGGTTCAGGCACAGCGATTCCACATGCTTTTCGCACAACCTTTCCCTGCCTCTAACATGAGGACGTTAGCAGCTCCTTCTACAGTCAAGCAGGATGCGGGAGGGTTGTGCCCTGTCCTTAGCTCTCACAGGGAAGCAACCTTGAAGCCAGCTGTCAACTAGCTGCATTCTTATGGCAGGGTGAAGGTAGCAGTATTCTGAGACAGGAGGTTCCCAGATTACCACTCTACTGCACCTGGAGATACCCTCCAGGTCTGCATTGTTAACTTGCGTCTCAGAAGCCTCTGGCAAACGTCTCTGGTGAAGACGTGCGAAACTCACTCTGCAGGCAGTGTGGAACTGTGAGGGACTGAGGGTGAGCTCAACTCTCAGAAGTAAGATGTTTTTGGACAAGGCGTTCAACTACCAACTCACGTATGGAACTTAGTACCTAGCACCAGTCTACCCCAGGAATTACTAGGAAATCGCTTGATTGAGCTTGGAGGCACTCGTCTTGTGTGCCGGGAGATTCCAGTTACCTCTCCCAACACTTGCGTCAAGCAGCGAGCCTAGGCCTTTTGGAAGCGAAAGGTAGCGGCAGGCAGGATGTAGGGTTACAGGCCATAAGCTCAACTCTCAGAAGTGTGTATGCATGGGAGGCAGATGTCTGCTACCCACTCGGACATGCCAGTGGGAACCTAGCTACACTCCTATTGAAGAAGGATGTTGGAAATCGCTGTATTCAACTCAGATACACGGGAGTTCAGGCCCAATGCTTACACATGCTTTTCCCACAACCTATCCCAGCCACTAACATAAGGAGGTTAGCAGGTACGTCTACAGTCAGGCAGGGTGCGGGAGGGTTCTGCCCTGTCCTCAGCTTTCACAGGGAAGCATGCCTAGAAGCCAGCTCTCAACTAGCTGCATTCTTATGGCAGGGTGAAGGTAGCAGTATTCTGAGACAGGAGGTTCCCAGATTACCACTCTACTGCACCTGGAGATACACTCCAGGTCTACCTTGTTAACTTGCGTCTCAGAAGCCTCTGGCAAACGTCTCTGGTGAAGACGTGCGAACCTCACTCTGCAGGCAGTGTGGAACTGTGAGGGACTGAGGGTGAGCTCAACTCTCAGAAGTAAGATGTTTTTGGACAAGGCGTTCAACTACCTACTCACGTATGGAACTTAGTACGTAGCACCAGTCTACACCAGGAATTACTAGGAAATCGCTTGATTGAGCTTGGAGGCACTCGTCTTGTGTGCCGGGAGATTCCAGTTACCTCTCCCAACACTTGCGTCAAGCAGCGAGCCTAGGCCTTTTGGAAGCGAAAGGTAGCTGCAGGCAGGATGTAGGGTTACAGGCCATAAGCTCAACTCTCAGAAGTGTGTATGCATGGGAGGCAGATATCTGCTACCCACTCGGACATGGGAGTTGGAACATAGCTACACTCCTATTGAAGAAGGATGTTGGAAATCGCTGTATTCAACTCAGATACACGGGAGTTCAGGCCCAATGCTTACACATGCTTTTCCCACAACCTATCCCAGCCACTAACATAAGGAGGTTAGCAGGTACGTCTACAGTCAGGCAGGGTGCGGGAGGGTTCTGCCCTGTCCTCAGCTCTCACAGGGAAGCATGCCTAGAAGCCAGCTCTCAACTAGCTGCATTCTTATGACAGTGTGAAGGTAGCAGTATTCTGAGTAAGGAGGTTCCCAGATTACCACTCTACTGCACCTGGAGATACCCTCCAGGTCTGCATTGTTAACTTGCGTCTCAGAAGCCTCTGGCAAAAGTCTCTGGTGAAGACGTGGGAAACCTACTCTGCAGGCAGTGTGGAACTGTGAGGGACTGAGGGTGAGCTCAACTCTCAGCAGTAAGATGATTTCGGACAAGGCGTTCAGCTACCTTCTCACATATGGAACTTAGTATGTAGCACCAGTCTACCCCAGGAATTACTGGGAAATCGATGGATTGAGCTTGGAGGCACTAGTCTTGTGTGCCGGGAGATTCCAGTTACCTCTCCCAACACTTGCGTCAAGCAGCGAGCCTAGGCCTTTTGGAAGCGAAAGGTAGCGGCAGGCAGGATGTAGGGTTACAGGCCATAAGCTCAACTCTCAGAAGTGTGTATGCATGGGAGGCAGATGTCTGCTACCCACTCGGACATGCGAGTGGGAACCTAGCTACACTCCTATTGAAGAAGGATGTTGGAAATCGCTGTATTCAACTCAGATACACGGGAGTTCAGGCCCAATGCTTACACATGCTTTTCCCACAACCTATCCCAGCCACTAACATAAGGAGGTTAGCAGGTACGTCTACAGTCAGGCAGGGTGCGGGAGGGTTCTGCCCTGTCCTCAGCTTTCACAGGGAAGCATGCCTAGAAGCCAGCTCTCAACTAGCTGCATTCTTATGGCAGGGTGAAGGTAGCAGTATTCTGAGACAGGAGGTTCCCAGATTACCACTCTACTGCACCTGGAGATACACTCCAGGTCTACCTTGTTAACTTGCGTCTCAGAAGCCTCTGGCAAACGTCTCTGGTGAAGACGTGCGAACCTCACTCTGCAGGCAGTGTGGAACTGTGAGGGACTGAGGGTGAGCTCAACTCTCAGAAGTAAGATGTTTTTGGACAAGGCGTTCAACTACCTACTCACGTATGGAACTTAGTACGTAGCACCAGTCTACACCAGGAATTACTAGGAAATCGCTTGATTGAGCTTGGAGGCACTCGTCTTGTGTGCCGGGAGATTCCAGTTACCTCTCCCAACACTTGCGTCAAGCAGCGAGCCTAGGCCTTTTGGAAGCGAAAGGTAGCTGCAGGCAGGATGTAGCGTTACAGGCCATAAGCTCAACTCTCAGAAGTGTGTATGCATGGGAGGCAGATGTCTGCTACCTACTCGGACATGGGAGTTGGAACCTAGCTACACTCCTATTGAAGAAGGATGTTGGAAATCGCTGTATTCAACTCAGATACACGGGAGTTCAGGCCCAATGCTTACACATGCTTTTCCCACAACCTATCCCAGCCACTAACATAAGGAGGTTAGCAGGTACGTCTACAGTCAGGCAGGGTGCGGGAGGGTTCTGCCCTGTCCTCAGCTCTCACAGGGAAGCATGCCTAGAAGCCAGCTCTCAACTAGCTGCATTCTTATGACAGTGTGAAGGTAGCAGTATTCTGAGTAAGGAGGTTCCCAGATTACCACTCTACTGCACCTGGAGATACCCTCCAGGTCTGCATTGTTAACTTGCGTCTCAGAAGCCTCTGGCCAAAGTCTCTGGTGAAGACGTGGGAAACCTACTCTGCAGGCAGTGTGGAACTGTGAGGGACTGAGGGTGAGCTCAACTCTCAGGAGTAAGATGATTTTGGACAAGGCGTTCAGCTACCTTCTCACATATGGAACTTAGTATGTAGCACCAGTCTACCCCAGGAATTACTGGGAAATCGCTGGATTGAGCTTGGAGACACTAGTCTTGTGTGCCGGGAGATTCCAGTTACCTCTCCCAACACTTCGGTGAAGCAGCGAGCCTAGGCCTTTTGGAAACGAAAGGTAGCTGCAGGCAGGAGGTAGGGTTACAGGCCATAAGCTCAACTCTCAGAAGTGGGTATGCATGGGAGGCAGATGTCTGCTACCCACTCGGACATGCGAGTGGGAGCCTAGCTACACTCTGATGAAGAAGGACTTTGGAAATCGCTGTATTCAACTCAGATACACGTGGGTTCAGGCAC
Organism: Canis aureus; assembly: GCF_053574225.1. Lineage (NCBI taxonomy): Eukaryota > Metazoa > Chordata > Mammalia > Carnivora > Canidae > Canis > Canis aureus. The sequence goes on from NC_135632.1 coordinate 60,867,524, forward strand.
AACGATTCCACATGCTTTTCGCACAACCTTTCCCTGCCACTAACATGAGGACGTTAGCAGCTCCTTCTACAGTCAAGCAGGATGCGGGAGGGTTGTGCCCTGTCCTTAGCTCTCACAGGGAAGCATGCCTTGAAGCCAGCTGTCAAGTAGCTGCATTCTTATGACAGTGTGAAGGTAGCAGTATTCTGAGTAAGGAGGTTCCCAGATTACCACTCTACTGCACCTGGAGATACCCTCCAGGTCTGCATTGTTAACTTGCGTCTCAGAAGCTTCTGGCAAAAGTCTCTGGTGAAGACGTGGGAAACCTACTCTGCAGGCAGTGTGGAACTGTGAGGGACTGAGGGTGAGCTCAACTCTCAGCAGTAAGATGATTTCGGACAAGGCGTTCAGCTACCTTCTCACATATGGAACTTAGTATGTAGCACCAGTCTACCCCAGGAATTACTGGGAAATCGATGGATTGAGCTTGGAGGCACTAGTCTTGTGTGCCGGGAGATTCCAGTTACCTCTCCCAACACTTCGGTGAAGCAGCGAGCCTAGGCCTTTTGGAAGCGAAAGGTAGCTGCAGGCAGGAGGTAGGGTTACAGGCCATAAGCTCAACTCTCAGAAGTGGGTATGCATGGGAGGCAGATGTCTGCTACCCACTCGGACATGCGAGTGGGAGCCTAGCTACACTCTGATGAAGAAGGACTTTGGAAATCGCTGTATTCAACTCAGACACACGTCGGTTCAGGCACAACGATTCCACATGCTTTTCGCACAACCTTTCCCTGCCACTAACATGAGGACGTTAGCAGCTCCTTCTACAGTCAAGCAGGATGCGGGAGGGTTGTGCCCTGTCCTTACCTCTCACAGGGAAGCATGCCTTGAAGCCAGCTGTCAACTAGCTGCATTCTTATGGCAGGGTGAAGGTAGCAGTATTCTGAGACAGGAGGTTCCCAGATTACCACTCTACTGCACCTGGAGATACCTTCCAGGTCTGCATTGTTAACTTGCGTCTCAGAAGCCTCTGGCAAACGTATCTGGTGAAGACGTGCGAAACTCACTCTGCAGGCAGTGTGGAACTGTGAGGGACTGAGGGTGAGCTCAACTCTCAGAAGTAAGATGTTTTTGGACAAGGCGTTCAACTACCAACTCACGTATGGAACTTATTACGTAGCACCAGTCTACCCCAGGAATTACTAGGAAATCGCTTGATTGAGCTTGGAGGCACTCGTCTTGTGTGCCGGGAGATTCCAGTTACCTCTCCCAACACTTGCGTCAAGCAGCGAGCCTAGGCCTTTTGGAAGCGAAAGGTAGCGGCAGGCAGGATGTAGGGTTACAGGCCATAAGCTCAACTCTCAGAAGTGTGTATGCATGGGAGGCAGATGTCTGCTACCCACTAGGATATGGAAGGTGGAAACTAGCTATACTCCTATTGAAGAAGGATATTGGAAATCGCTGTATTCAACTCAGATACACGGGAGTCAGGCCCAATGCTTACACATGCTTTTCCCACAACCTATCCCAGCCACTAACATAAGGAGGTTAGCAGGTACGTCTACAGTCAGGCAGGGTGCGGGAGGGTTCTGCCCTGTCCTCAGCTCTCACAGGGAAGCATGCCTAGAAGCCAGCTCTCAACTAGCTGCATTCTTATGGCAGGGTGAAGGTAGCAGTATTCTGAGACAGGAGGTTCCCAGAATACCACTCTACTGCACCTGGAGATACCCTCCAGGTCTACGTTGTTAACTTGCGTCTCAGAAGCCTCTGGCAAACGTCTCTGGTGAAGACGTGCGAAACTCACTCTGCAGGCAGTGTGGAACTGTGAGGGACTGAGGGTGAGCTCAACTCTCAGAAGTAAGATGTTTTTGGACAAGGCGTTCAAGTACCTACTCACGTATGGAACTTAGTACGTAGCACCAGTCTACCCCAGGAATTACTAGGAAATTGCTTGATTGAGCTTGGAGGCACTCGTCTTGTGTGCCGGGAGATTCCAGTTACCTCTCCCAACACTTCGGTGAAGCAGCGAGCCTAGGCCTTTTGGAATCGAAAGGTAGCTGCAGGCAGGATGTAGGGTTACAGGCCATAAGCTCAACTCTCAGAAGTGGGTATGCATGGGAGGCAGATGTCTGCTACCCACTCGGACATGCGAGTGGGAACCTAGCTACACTCTGATGAAGAAGGACTTTGGAAATCGCTGTATTCAACTCAGATACACGTGGGTTCAGGCACAAAGATTCCACATGCTTTTCGCACAACCTTTCCCTGCCACTAACATAAGGAGGTTAGCAGGTACGTCTACAGTCAGGCAGGGTGCGGGAGGGTTCTGCCCTGTCCTCAGCTCTCACAGGGAAGCATGCCTAGAAGCCAGCTCTCAACTAGCTGCATTCTTATGACAGTGTGAAGGTAGCAGTATTCTGAGTAAGGAGGTTCCCAGATTACCACTCTACTGCACCTGGAGATACCCTCCAGGTCTGCATTGTTAACTTGCGTCTCAGAAGCCTCTGGCAAAAGTCTCTGGTGAAGACGTGGGAAACCTACTCTGCAGGCAGTGTGGAACTGTGAGGGACTGAGGGTGAGCTCAACTCTCAGCAGTAAGATGATTTTGGACAAGGCGTTCAGCTACCTTCTCACATATGGAACTTAGTATGTAGCACCAGTCTACCCCAGGAATTCCTGGGAAATCGCTGGATTGAGCTTGGAGGCACTAGTCTTGTGTGCCAGGAGATTCCAGTTACCTCTCCCAACACTTCGGTGAAGCAGCGAGCCTAGGCCTTTTGGAAGCGAAAGGTAGCTGCAGGCAGGAGGTAGGGTTACAGGCCATAAGCTCAACTCTCAGAAGTGGGTATGCATGGGAGGCAGATGTCTGCTACCCACTCGTACATGCGAGTGGGAACCTAGCTACACTCTGATGAAGAAGGACTTTGTAAATCGCTGTATTCAACTCAGATACACGTGGGTTCAGGCACAACGATTCCACATGCTTTTCGCACAACCTTTCACTGCCACTAACATGAGGACGTTATCAGCTCCTTCTACAGTCAAGCAGGATGCGGGAGGGTTGTGCCCTGTCCTTAGCTCTCACAGGGAAGCATGCCTTGAAGCCAGCTGTCAACTAGCTGCATTCTTATGGCAGGGTGAAGGTAGCAGTATTCTGAGACAGGAGGTTCCCAGATTACAACTCTACTGCACCTGGAGATACCCTCCAGGTCTGCATTGTTAACTTGCGTCTCAGAAGCCTCTGGCAAACGTCTCCTGTGAAGACGTGCGAACCTCACTCTGCAGGCAGTGTGGAACTGTGAGGGACTGAGGGTGAGCTCAACTCTCAGAAGTAAGATGTTTTTGGACAAGGCGTTCAACTACCTACTCACGTATGGAACTTAGTACGTAGCACCAGTCTACCCCAGGAATTACTAGGAAATCGCTTGATTGAGCTTGGAGGCACTTGTGTGCCGGGAGATTCCAGTTACCTCTCCCAACACTTGCGTCAAGCAGCGAGCCTAGGCCTTTTGGAAGCGAAAGGTAGCGGCAGGCAGGATGTAGGGTTACAGGCCATAAGCTCAACTCTCAGAAGTGTGTATGCATGGGAGGCAGATATCTGCTACCCACTCGGACATGGGAGTTGGAACCTAGCTACACTCCTATTGAAGAAGGATGTTGGAAATCGCTGTATTCAACTCAGATACACGGGAGTTCAGGCCCAATGCTTACACATGCTTTTCCCACAACCTATCCCAGCCACTAACATAAGGATGTTAGCAGGTACGTCTACAGTCAGGCAGGTGCGGGAGGGTTCTGCCCTGTCCTCAGCTCTCACAGGGAAGCATGCCTAGAAGCCAGCTCTCAACTAGCTGCATTCTTATGACAGTGTGAAGGTAGCAGTATTCTGAGTAAGGAGGTTCCCAGATTACCACTCTACTGCACCTGGAGATACCCTCCAGGTCTGCATTGTTAACTTGCGTCTCAGAGGCCTCTGGCAAAAGTCTCTGGTGAAGACGTGGGAAACCTACTCTGCAGGCATTGTGGAACTGTGAGGGACTGAGGGTGAGCTCAACTCTCAGCAGTAAGATGATTTCGGACAAGGCGTTCAGCTACCTTCTCACATATGGAACTTAGTATGTAGCACCAGTCTACCCCAGGAAGTACTGGGAAATCGCTGGATTGAGCTTGGAGGCACTAGTCTTGTGTGCCGGGAGATTCCAGTTACCTCTCCCAACACTTCGGTGAAGCAGCGAGCCTAGGCCTTTTGGAAACGAAAGGTAGCTGCAGGCAGGAGGTAGGGTTACAGGCCATAAGCTCAACTCTCAGAAGTGGGTATGCATGGGAGGCAGATGTCTGCTACCCACTCGGACATGCGAGTGGGAGCCTAGCTACACTCTGATGAAGAAGGACTTTGGAAATCGCTGTATTCATCTCAGACACACGTGGGTTCAGGCACAACGATTCCACATGCTTTTCGCACAACCTTTCCCTGCCACTAACATGAGGACGTTAGCAGCTCCTTCTACACTCAAGCAGGATGCGGGAGGGTTGTGCCCTGTCCTTAGCTCTCACAGGGAAGCATGCCTTGAAGCCAGCTGTCAACTAGCTGCATTCTTATGGCAGGGTGAAGGTAGCAGTATTCTGAGACAGGAGGTTCCCAGATTACCACTCTACTGCACCTGGAGATACCCTCCAGGTCTGCATTGTTAACTTGCGTCTCAGAAGCCTCTGGCAAACGTCTCTGGTGAAGACGTGCGAAACTCACTCTGCAGGCAGTGTGGAACTGTGAGGGACTGAGGGTGAGCTCAACTCTCAGAAGTAAGATGTTTTTGGACAAGGCGTTCAACTACCAACTCACGTATGGAACTTAGTACCTAGCACCAGTCTACCCCAAGAATTACTAGGAAATCGCTTGATTGAGCTTGGAGGCACTCGTCTTGTGTGCCGGGAGATTCCAGTTACCTCTCCCAACACTTGCGTCAAGCAGCGAGCCTAGGCCTTTTGGAAGCGAAAGGTAGCGGCAGGCAGGATGTAGGGTTACAGGCCATAAGCTCAACTCTCAGAAGTGTGTATGCATGGGAGGCAGATGTCTGCTACCCACTCGGACATGCGAGTGGGAACCTAGCTACACTCCTATTGAAGAAGGATATTGGAAATCGCTGTATTCAACTCAGATACACGGGAGTTCAGGCCCAATGCTTACACATGCTTTTCCCACAACCTATCCCAGCCACTAACATAAGGAGGTTAGCAGGTACGTCTACAGTCAGGCAGGGTGCGGGAGGGTTCTGCCCTGTCCTCAGCTTTCACAGGGAAGCATGCCTAGAAGCCAGCTCTCAACTAGCTGCATTCTTATGGCAGGGTGAAGGTAGCAGTATTCTGAGACAGGAGGTTCCCAGATTACCACTCTACTGCACCTGGAGATACCCTCCAGGTCTACCTTGTTAACTTGCGTCTCAGAAGCCTCTGGCAAACGTCTCTGGTGAAGACGTGCGAACCTCACTCTGCAGGCAGTGTGGAACTGTGAGGGACTGAGGGTGAGCTCAACTCTCAGAAGTAAGATGTTTTTGGACAAGGCGTTCAACTACCTACTCACGTATGGAACTTAGTACGTAGCACCAGTCTACACCAGGAATTACTAGGAAATCGCTTGATTGAGCTTGGAGGCACTCGTCTTGTGTGCCGGGAGATTCCAGTTACCTCTCCCAACACTTGCGTCAAGCAGCGAGCCTAGGCCTTTTGGAAGCGAAAGGTAGCTGCAGGCAGGATGTAGCGTTACAGGCCATAAGCTCAACTCTCAGAAGTGTGTATGCATGGGAGGCAGATGTCTGCTACCTACTCGGACATGGGAGTTGGAACCTAGCTACACTCCTATTGAAGAAGGATGTTGGAAATCGCTGTATTCTACTCAGATTCACGGGAGTTCAGGCCCAATGCTTACACATGCTTTTCCCACAACCTATCCCAGCTACTAACATAAGGAGGTTAGCAGGTACGTCTACAGTCAGGCAGGGTGCGGGAGGGTTCTGCCCTGTCCTCAGCTTTCACAGGGAAGCATGCCTAGAAGCCAGCTCTCAACTAGCTGCATTCTTATGGCAGGGTGGAGGTAGCAGTATTCTGAGACAGGAGGTTCCCAGATTACCACTCTACTGCACCTGGAGATACCCTCCAGGTCTACCTTGTTAACTTGCGTCTCAGAAGCCTCTGGCAAACGTCTCTGGTGAAGACGTGCGAACCTCACTCTGCAGGCAGTGTGGAACTGTGAGGGACTGAGGGTGAGCTCAACTCTCAGAAGTAAGATGTTTTTGGACAAGGCGTTCAACTACCTACTCACGTATGGAACTTAGTACGTAGCACCAGTCTACACCAGGAATTACTAGGAAATCGCTTTATTGAGCTTGGAGGCACTCGTCTTGTGTGCCGGGAGATTCCAGTTACCTCTCCCAACACTTGCGTCAAGCAGCGAGCCTAGGCCTTTTGGAAGCGAAAGGTAGCTGCAGGCAGGATGTAGCGTTACAGGCCATAAGCTCAACTCTCAGAAGTGTGTATGCATGGGAGGCAGATGTCTGCTACCTACTCGGACATGGGAGTTGGAACCTAGCTACACTCCTATTGAAGAAGGATGTTGGAAATCGCTGTATTCAACTCAGATACACGGGAGTTCAGGCCCAATGCTTACACATGCTTTTCCCACAACCTATCCCAGCCACTAACATAAGTAGGTTAGCAGGTACGTCTACAGTCAGGCAGGGTGCGGGAGGGTTCTGCCCTGTCCTCAGCTCTCACAGGGAAGCATGCCTAGAAGCCAGCTCTCAACTAGCTGCATTCTTATGACAGTGTGAAGATAGCAGTATTCTGAGTAAGGAGGTTCCCAGATTACCACTCTACTGCACCTGGAGATACCCTCCAGGTCTGCATTGTTAACTTGCGTCTCAGAAGCCTCTGGCAAAAGTCTCTGGTGAAGACGTGGGAAACCTACTCTGCAGGCAGTGTGGAACTCTGAGGGACTGAGGGTGAGCTCAACTCTCAGCAGTAAGATGATTTTGGACAAGGCGTTCAGCTACCTTCTCACATATGGAACTTAGTATGTAGCACCAGTCTACCCCAGGAATTACTGGGAAATCGCTGGATTGAGCTTGGAGGCACTCGTCTTGTGTGCCGGGAGATTCCAGTTACCTCTCCCAACACTTGCGTCAAGCAGCGAGCCTAGGCCTTTTGGAAGCGAAAGGTAGCGGCAGGCAGGATGTAGGGTTACAGGCCATAAGCTCAACTCTCAGAAGTGTGTATGCATGGGAGGCAGATGTCTGCTACCCACTCGGACATGGGAGTTGGAACCTAGCTACACTCCTATTGAAGAAGGATGTTGGAAATCGCTGTATTCAACTCAGATACACGGGAGTCAGGCCCAATGCTTACACATGCTTTTCCCACAACCTATCCCAGCCACTAACATAAGGAGGTTAGCAGGTACGTCTACAGTCAGGCAGGGTGCGGGAGGGTTCGGCCCTGTCCTCAGCTCTCACAGGGAAGCATGCCTAGAAGCCAGCTCTCAACTAGCTGCATTCTTATGGCAGGGTGAAGGTAGCAGTATTCTGAGACAGGAGGTTCCCAGAATACCACTCTACTGCACCTGGAGATACCCTCCAGGTCTACGTTGTTAACTTGCGTCTCAGAAGCCTCTGGCAAACGTCTCTGGTGAAGACGTGCGAAACTCACTCTGCAGGCAGTGTGGAACTGTGAGGGACTGAGGGTGAGCTCAACTCTCAGCAGTAAGATGATTTTGGACAAGGCGTTCAGCTACCTTCTCACATATGGAACTTAGTATGTAGCACCAGTCTACCCCAGGAATTCCTGGGAAATCGCTGGATTGAGCTTGGTGGCACTAGTCTTGTGTGCCAGGAGATTCCAGTTACCTCTCCCAACACTTCGGTGAAGCAGCGAGCCTAGGCCTTTTGGAAGCGAAAGGTAGCTGCAGGCAGGAGGTAGGGTTACAGGCCATAAGCTCAACTCTCAGAAGTGGGTATGCATGGGAGGCAGATGTCTGCTACCCACTCGGACATGCGAGTGGGAGCCTAGCTACACTCTGATGAAGAAGGACTTTGGAAATCGCTGTATTCATCTCAGACACACGTGGGTTCAGGCACAGCGATTCCACATGCTTTTCGCACAACCTTTCCCTGCCTCTAACATGAGGACGTTAGCAGCTCCTTCTACAGTCAAGCAGGATGCGGGAGGGTTGTGCCCTGTCCTTAGCTCTCACAGGGAAGCAACCTTGAAGCCAGCTGTCAACTAGCTGCATTCTTATGGCAGGGTGAAGGTAGCAGTATTCTGAGACAGGAGGTTCCCAGATTACCACTCTACTGCACCTGGAGATACCCTCCAGGTCTGCATTGTTAACTTGCGTCTCAGAAGCCTCTGGCAAACGTCTCTGGTGAAGACGTGCGAAACTCACTCTGCAGGCAGTGTGGAACTGTGAGGGACTGAGGGTGAGCTCAACTCTCAGAAGTAAGATGTTTTTGGACAAGGCGTTCAACTACCAACTCACGTATGGAACTTAGTACCTAGCACCAGTCTACCCCAGGAATTACTAGGAAATCGCTTGATTGAGCTTGGAGGCACTCGTCTTGTGTGCCGGGAGATTCCAGTTACCTCTCCCAACACTTGCGTCAAGCAGCGAGCCTAGGCCTTTTGGAAGCGAAAGGTAGCGGCAGGCAGGATGTAGGGTTACAGGCCATAAGCTCAACTCTCAGAAGTGTGTATGCATGGGAGGCAGATGTCTGCTACCCACTCGGACATGCCAGTGGGAACCTAGCTACACTCCTATTGAAGAAGGATGTTGGAAATCGCTGTATTCAACTCAGATACACGGGAGTTCAGGCCCAATGCTTACACATGCTTTTCCCACAACCTATCCCAGCCACTAACATAAGGAGGTTAGCAGGTACGTCTACAGTCAGGCAGGGTGCGGGAGGGTTCTGCCCTGTCCTCAGCTTTCACAGGGAAGCATGCCTAGAAGCCAGCTCTCAACTAGCTGCATTCTTATGGCAGGGTGAAGGTAGCAGTATTCTGAGACAGGAGGTTCCCAGATTACCACTCTACTGCACCTGGAGATACACTCCAGGTCTACCTTGTTAACTTGCGTCTCAGAAGCCTCTGGCAAACGTCTCTGGTGAAGACGTGCGAACCTCACTCTGCAGGCAGTGTGGAACTGTGAGGGACTGAGGGTGAGCTCAACTCTCAGAAGTAAGATGTTTTTGGACAAGGCGTTCAACTACCTACTCACGTATGGAACTTAGTACGTAGCACCAGTCTACACCAGGAATTACTAGGAAATCGCTTGATTGAGCTTGGAGGCACTCGTCTTGTGTGCCGGGAGATTCCAGTTACCTCTCCCAACACTTGCGTCAAGCAGCGAGCCTAGGCCTTTTGGAAGCGAAAGGTAGCTGCAGGCAGGATGTAGGGTTACAGGCCATAAGCTCAACTCTCAGAAGTGTGTATGCATGGGAGGCAGATATCTGCTACCCACTCGGACATGGGAGTTGGAACATAGCTACACTCCTATTGAAGAAGGATGTTGGAAATCGCTGTATTCAACTCAGATACACGGGAGTTCAGGCCCAATGCTTACACATGCTTTTCCCACAACCTATCCCAGCCACTAACATAAGGAGGTTAGCAGGTACGTCTACAGTCAGGCAGGGTGCGGGAGGGTTCTGCCCTGTCCTCAGCTCTCACAGGGAAGCATGCCTAGAAGCCAGCTCTCAACTAGCTGCATTCTTATGACAGTGTGAAGGTAGCAGTATTCTGAGTAAGGAGGTTCCCAGATTACCACTCTACTGCACCTGGAGATACCCTCCAGGTCTGCATTGTTAACTTGCGTCTCAGAAGCCTCTGGCAAAAGTCTCTGGTGAAGACGTGGGAAACCTACTCTGCAGGCAGTGTGGAACTGTGAGGGACTGAGGGTGAGCTCAACTCTCAGCAGTAAGATGATTTCGGACAAGGCGTTCAGCTACCTTCTCACATATGGAACTTAGTATGTAGCACCAGTCTACCCCAGGAATTACTGGGAAATCGATGGATTGAGCTTGGAGGCACTAGTCTTGTGTGCCGGGAGATTCCAGTTACCTCTCCCAACACTTGCGTCAAGCAGCGAGCCTAGGCCTTTTGGAAGCGAAAGGTAGCGGCAGGCAGGATGTAGGGTTACAGGCCATAAGCTCAACTCTCAGAAGTGTGTATGCATGGGAGGCAGATGTCTGCTACCCACTCGGACATGCGAGTGGGAACCTAGCTACACTCCTATTGAAGAAGGATGTTGGAAATCGCTGTATTCAACTCAGATACACGGGAGTTCAGGCCCAATGCTTACACATGCTTTTCCCACAACCTATCCCAGCCACTAACATAAGGAGGTTAGCAGGTACGTCTACAGTCAGGCAGGGTGCGGGAGGGTTCTGCCCTGTCCTCAGCTTTCACAGGGAAGCATGCCTAGAAGCCAGCTCTCAACTAGCTGCATTCTTATGGCAGGGTGAAGGTAGCAGTATTCTGAGACAGGAGGTTCCCAGATTACCACTCTACTGCACCTGGAGATACACTCCAGGTCTACCTTGTTAACTTGCGTCTCAGAAGCCTCTGGCAAACGTCTCTGGTGAAGACGTGCGAACCTCACTCTGCAGGCAGTGTGGAACTGTGAGGGACTGAGGGTGAGCTCAACTCTCAGAAGTAAGATGTTTTTGGACAAGGCGTTCAACTACCTACTCACGTATGGAACTTAGTACGTAGCACCAGTCTACACCAGGAATTACTAGGAAATCGCTTGATTGAGCTTGGAGGCACTCGTCTTGTGTGCCGGGAGATTCCAGTTACCTCTCCCAACACTTGCGTCAAGCAGCGAGCCTAGGCCTTTTGGAAGCGAAAGGTAGCTGCAGGCAGGATGTAGCGTTACAGGCCATAAGCTCAACTCTCAGAAGTGTGTATGCATGGGAGGCAGATGTCTGCTACCTACTCGGACATGGGAGTTGGAACCTAGCTACACTCCTATTGAAGAAGGATGTTGGAAATCGCTGTATTCAACTCAGATACACGGGAGTTCAGGCCCAATGCTTACACATGCTTTTCCCACAACCTATCCCAGCCACTAACATAAGGAGGTTAGCAGGTACGTCTACAGTCAGGCAGGGTGCGGGAGGGTTCTGCCCTGTCCTCAGCTCTCACAGGGAAGCATGCCTAGAAGCCAGCTCTCAACTAGCTGCATTCTTATGACAGTGTGAAGGTAGCAGTATTCTGAGTAAGGAGGTTCCCAGATTACCACTCTACTGCACCTGGAGATACCCTCCAGGTCTGCATTGTTAACTTGCGTCTCAGAAGCCTCTGGCCAAAGTCTCTGGTGAAGACGTGGGAAACCTACTCTGCAGGCAGTGTGGAACTGTGAGGGACTGAGGGTGAGCTCAACTCTCAGGAGTAAGATGATTTTGGACAAGGCGTTCAGCTACCTTCTCACATATGGAACTTAGTATGTAGCACCAGTCTACCCCAGGAATTACTGGGAAATCGCTGGATTGAGCTTGGAGACACTAGTCTTGTGTGCCGGGAGATTCCAGTTACCTCTCCCAACACTTCGGTGAAGCAGCGAGCCTAGGCCTTTTGGAAACGAAAGGTAGCTGCAGGCAGGAGGTAGGGTTACAGGCCATAAGCTCAACTCTCAGAAGTGGGTATGCATGGGAGGCAGATGTCTGCTACCCACTCGGACATGCGAGTGGGAGCCTAGCTACACTCTGATGAAGAAGGACTTTGGAAATCGCTGTATTCAACTCAGATACACGTGGGTTCAGGCACAACGATTCCACATGCTTTTCGCACAACCTTTCCCTGCCACTAACATGAGGACGTTAGCAGCTCCTTCTACAGTCAAGCAGGATGCGGGAGGGTTGTGCCCTGTCCTTAGCTCTCACAGGGAAGCATGCCTTGAAGCCAGCTGTCAAGTAGCTGCATTCTTATGACAGTGTGAAGGTAGCAGTATTCTGAGTAAGGAGGTTCCCAGATTACCACTCTACTGCACCTGGAGATACCCTCCAGGTCTGCATTGTTAACTTGCGTCTCAGAAGCTTCTGGCAAAAGTCTCTGGTGAAGACGTGGGAAACCTACTCTGCAGGCAGTGTGGAACTGTGAGGGACTGAGGGTGAGCTCAACTCTCAGCAGTAAGATGATTTCGGACAAGGCGTTCAGCTACCTTCTCACATATGGAACTTAGTATGTAGCACCAGTCTACCCCAGGAATTACTGGGAAATCGATGGATTGAGCTTGGAGGCACTAGTCTTGTGTGCCGGGAGATTCCAGTTACCTCTCCCAACACTTCGGTGAAGCAGCGAGCCTAGGCCTTTTGGAAGCGAAAGGTAGCTGCAGGCAGGAGGTAGGGTTACAGGCCATAAGCTCAACTCTCAGAAGTGGGTATGCATGGGAGGCAGATGTCTGCTACCCACTCGGACATGCGAGTGGGAGCCTAGCTACACTCTGATGAAGAAGGACTTTGGAAATCGCTGTATTCAACTCAGACACACGTCGGTTCAGGCACAACGATTCCACATGCTTTTCGCACAACCTTTCCCTGCCACTAACATGAGGACGTTAGCAGCTCCTTCTACAGTCAAGCAGGATGCGGGAGGGTTGTGCCCTGTCCTTACCTCTCACAGGGAAGCATGCCTTGAAGCCAGCTGTCAACTAGCTGCATTCTTATGGCAGGGTGAAGGTAGCAGTATTCTGAGACAGGAGGTTCCCAGATTACCACTCTACTGCACCTGGAGATACCTTCCAGGTCTGCATTGTTAACTTGCGTCTCAGAAGCCTCTGGCAAACGTATCTGGTGAAGACGTGCGAAACTCACTCTGCAGGCAGTGTGGAACTGTGAGGGACTGAGGGTGAGCTCAACTCTCAGAAGTAAGATGTTTTTGGACAAGGCGTTCAACTACCAACTCACGTATGGAACTTATTACGTAGCACCAGTCTACCCCAGGAATTACTAGGAAATCGCTTGATTGAGCTTGGAGGCACTCGTCTTGTGTGCCGGGAGATTCCAGTTACCTCTCCCAACACTTGCGTCAAGCAGCGAGCCTAGGCCTTTTGGAAGCGAAAGGTAGCGGCAGGCAGGATGTAGGGTTACAGGCCATAAGCTCAACTCTCAGAAGTGTGTATGCATGGGAGGCAGATGTCTGCTACCCACTAGGATATGGAAGGTGGAAACTAGCTATACTCCTATTGAAGAAGGATATTGGAAATCGCTGTATTCAACTCAGATACACGGGAGTCAGGCCCAATGCTTACACATGCTTTTCCCACAACCTATCCCAGCCACTAACATAAGGAGGTTAGCAGGTACGTCTACAGTCAGGCAGGGTGCGGGAGGGTTCTGCCCTGTCCTCAGCTCTCACAGGGAAGCATGCCTAGAAGCCAGCTCTCAACTAGCTGCATTCTTATGGCAGGGTGAAGGTAGCAGTATTCTGAGACAGGAGGTTCCCAGAATACCACTCTACTGCACCTGGAGATACCCTCCAGGTCTACGTTGTTAACTTGCGTCTCAGAAGCCTCTGGCAAACGTCTCTGGTGAAGACGTGCGAAACTCACTCTGCAGGCAGTGTGGAACTGTGAGGGACTGAGGGTGAGCTCAACTCTCAGAAGTAAGATGTTTTTGGACAAGGCGTTCAAGTACCTACTCACGTATGGAACTTAGTACGTAGCACCAGTCTACCCCAGGAATTACTAGGAAATTGCTTGATTGAGCTTGGAGGCACTCGTCTTGTGTGCCGGGAGATTCCAGTTACCTCTCCCAACACTTCGGTGAAGCAGCGAGCCTAGGCCTTTTGGAATCGAAAGGTAGCTGCAGGCAGGATGTAGGGTTACAGGCCATAAGCTCAACTCTCAGAAGTGGGTATGCATGGGAGGCAGATGTCTGCTACCCACTCGGACATGCGAGTGGGAACCTAGCTACACTCTGATGAAGAAGGACTTTGGAAATCGCTGTATTCAACTCAGATACACGTGGGTTCAGGCACAAAGATTCCACATGCTTTTCGCACAACCTTTCCCTGCCACTAACATAAGGAGGTTAGCAGGTACGTCTACAGTCAGGCAGGGTGCGGGAGGGTTCTGCCCTGTCCTCAGCTCTCACAGGGAAGCATGCCTAGAAGCCAGCTCTCAACTAGCTGCATTCTTATGACAGTGTGAAGGTAGCAGTATTCTGAGTAAGGAGGTTCCCAGATTACCACTCTACTGCACCTGGAGATACCCTCCAGGTCTGCATTGTTAACTTGCGTCTCAGAAGCCTCTGGCAAAAGTCTCTGGTGAAGACGTGGGAAACCTACTCTGCAGGCAGTGTGGAACTGTGAGGGACTGAGGGTGAGCTCAACTCTCAGCAGTAAGATGATTTTGGACAAGGCGTTCAGCTACCTTCTCACATATGGAACTTAGTATGTAGCACCAGTCTACCCCAGGAATTCCTGGGAAATCGCTGGATTGAGCTTGGAGGCACTAGTCTTGTGTGCCAGGAGATTCCAGTTACCTCTCCCAACACTTCGGTGAAGCAGCGAGCCTAGGCCTTTTGGAAGCGAAAGGTAGCTGCAGGCAGGAGGTAGGGTTACAGGCCATAAGCTCAACTCTCAGAAGTGGGTATGCATGGGAGGCAGATGTCTGCTACCCACTCGTACATGCGAGTGGGAACCTAGCTACACTCTGATGAAGAAGGACTTTGTAAATCGCTGTATTCAACTCAGATACACGTGGGTTCAGGCACAACGATTCCACATGCTTTTCGCACAACCTTTCACTGCCACTAACATGAGGACGTTATCAGCTCCTTCTACAGTCAAGCAGGATGCGGGAGGGTTGTGCCCTGTCCTTAGCTCTCACAGGGAAGCATGCCTTGAAGCCAGCTGTCAACTAGCTGCATTCTTATGGCAGGGTGAAGGTAGCAGTATTCTGAGACAGGAGGTTCCCAGATTACAACTCTACTGCACCTGGAGATACCCTCCAGGTCTGCATTGTTAACTTGCGTCTCAGAAGCCTCTGGCAAACGTCTCCTGTGAAGACGTGCGAACCTCACTCTGCAGGCAGTGTGGAACTGTGAGGGACTGAGGGTGAGCTCAACTCTCAGAAGTAAGATGTTTTTGGACAAGGCGTTCAACTACCTACTCACGTATGGAACTTAGTACGTAGCACCAGTCTACCCCAGGAATTACTAGGAAATCGCTTGATTGAGCTTGGAGGCACTTGTGTGCCGGGAGATTCCAGTTACCTCTCCCAACACTTGCGTCAAGCAGCGAGCCTAGGCCTTTTGGAAGCGAAAGGTAGCGGCAGGCAGGATGTAGGGTTACAGGCCATAAGCTCAACTCTCAGAAGTGTGTATGCATGGGAGGCAGATATCTGCTACCCACTCGGACATGGGAGTTGGAACCTAGCTACACTCCTATTGAAGAAGGATGTTGGAAATCGCTGTATTCAACTCAGATACACGGGAGTTCAGGCCCAATGCTTACACATGCTTTTCCCACAACCTATCCCAGCCACTAACATAAGGATGTTAGCAGGTACGTCTACAGTCAGGCAGGTGCGGGAGGGTTCTGCCCTGTCCTCAGCTCTCACAGGGAAGCATGCCTAGAAGCCAGCTCTCAACTAGCTGCATTCTTATGACAGTGTGAAGGTAGCAGTATTCTGAGTAAGGAGGTTCCCAGATTACCACTCTACTGCACCTGGAGATACCCTCCAGGTCTGCATTGTTAACTTGCGTCTCAGAGGCCTCTGGCAAAAGTCTCTGGTGAAGACGTGGGAAACCTACTCTGCAGGCATTGTGGAACTGTGAGGGACTGAGGGTGAGCTCAACTCTCAGCAGTAAGATGATTTCGGACAAGGCGTTCAGCTACCTTCTCACATATGGAACTTAGTATGTAGCACCAGTCTACCCCAGGAAGTACTGGGAAATCGCTGGATTGAGCTTGGAGGCACTAGTCTTGTGTGCCGGGAGATTCCAGTTACCTCTCCCAACACTTCGGTGAAGCAGCGAGCCTAGGCCTTTTGGAAACGAAAGGTAGCTGCAGGCAGGAGGTAGGGTTACAGGCCATAAGCTCAACTCTCAGAAGTGGGTATGCATGGGAGGCAGATGTCTGCTACCCACTCGGACATGCGAGTGGGAGCCTAGCTACACTCTGATGAAGAAGGACTTTGGAAATCGCTGTATTCATCTCAGACACACGTGGGTTCAGGCACAACGATTCCACATGCTTTTCGCACAACCTTTCCCTGCCACTAACATGAGGACGTTAGCAGCTCCTTCTACACTCAAGCAGGATGCGGGAGGGTTGTGCCCTGTCCTTAGCTCTCACAGGGAAGCATGCCTTGAAGCCAGCTGTCAACTAGCTGCATTCTTATGGCAGGGTGAAGGTAGCAGTATTCTGAGACAGGAGGTTCCCAGATTACCACTCTACTGCACCTGGAGATACCCTCCAGGTCTGCATTGTTAACTTGCGTCTCAGAAGCCTCTGGCAAACGTCTCTGGTGAAGACGTGCGAAACTCACTCTGCAGGCAGTGTGGAACTGTGAGGGACTGAGGGTGAGCTCAACTCTCAGAAGTAAGATGTTTTTGGACAAGGCGTTCAACTACCAACTCACGTATGGAACTTAGTACCTAGCACCAGTCTACCCCAAGAATTACTAGGAAATCGCTTGATTGAGCTTGGAGGCACTCGTCTTGTGTGCCGGGAGATTCCAGTTACCTCTCCCAACACTTGCGTCAAGCAGCGAGCCTAGGCCTTTTGGAAGCGAAAGGTAGCGGCAGGCAGGATGTAGGGTTACAGGCCATAAGCTCAACTCTCAGAAGTGTGTATGCATGGGAGGCAGATGTCTGCTACCCACTCGGACATGCGAGTGGGAACCTAGCTACACTCCTATTGAAGAAGGATATTGGAAATCGCTGTATTCAACTCAGATACACGGGAGTTCAGGCCCAATGCTTACACATGCTTTTCCCACAACCTATCCCAGCCACTAACATAAGGAGGTTAGCAGGTACGTCTACAGTCAGGCAGGGTGCGGGAGGGTTCTGCCCTGTCCTCAGCTTTCACAGGGAAGCATGCCTAGAAGCCAGCTCTCAACTAGCTGCATTCTTATGGCAGGGTGAAGGTAGCAGTATTCTGAGACAGGAGGTTCCCAGATTACCACTCTACTGCACCTGGAGATACCCTCCAGGTCTACCTTGTTAACTTGCGTCTCAGAAGCCTCTGGCAAACGTCTCTGGTGAAGACGTGCGAACCTCACTCTGCAGGCAGTGTGGAACTGTGAGGGACTGAGGGTGAGCTCAACTCTCAGAAGTAAGATGTTTTTGGACAAGGCGTTCAACTACCTACTCACGTATGGAACTTAGTACGTAGCACCAGTCTACACCAGGAATTACTAGGAAATCGCTTGATTGAGCTTGGAGGCACTCGTCTTGTGTGCCGGGAGATTCCAGTTACCTCTCCCAACACTTGCGTCAAGCAGCGAGCCTAGGCCTTTTGGAAGCGAAAGGTAGCTGCAGGCAGGATGTAGCGTTACAGGCCATAAGCTCAACTCTCAGAAGTGTGTATGCATGGGAGGCAGATGTCTGCTACCTACTCGGACATGGGAGTTGGAACCTAGCTACACTCCTATTGAAGAAGGATGTTGGAAATCGCTGTATTCTACTCAGATTCACGGGAGTTCAGGCCCAATGCTTACACATGCTTTTCCCACAACCTATCCCAGCTACTAACATAAGGAGGTTAGCAGGTACGTCTACAGTCAGGCAGGGTGCGGGAGGGTTCTGCCCTGTCCTCAGCTTTCACAGGGAAGCATGCCTAGAAGCCAGCTCTCAACTAGCTGCATTCTTATGGCAGGGTGGAGGTAGCAGTATTCTGAGACAGGAGGTTCCCAGATTACCACTCTACTGCACCTGGAGATACCCTCCAGGTCTACCTTGTTAACTTGCGTCTCAGAAGCCTCTGGCAAACGTCTCTGGTGAAGACGTGCGAACCTCACTCTGCAGGCAGTGTGGAACTGTGAGGGACTGAGGGTGAGCTCAACTCTCAGAAGTAAGATGTTTTTGGACAAGGCGTTCAACTACCTACTCACGTATGGAACTTAGTACGTAGCACCAGTCTACACCAGGAATTACTAGGAAATCGCTTTATTGAGCTTGGAGGCACTCGTCTTGTGTGCCGGGAGATTCCAGTTACCTCTCCCAACACTTGCGTCAAGCAGCGAGCCTAGGCCTTTTGGAAGCGAAAGGTAGCTGCAGGCAGGATGTAGCGTTACAGGCCATAAGCTCAACTCTCAGAAGTGTGTATGCATGGGAGGCAGATGTCTGCTACCTACTCGGACATGGGAGTTGGAACCTAGCTACACTCCTATTGAAGAAGGATGTTGGAAATCGCTGTATTCAACTCAGATACACGGGAGTTCAGGCCCAATGCTTACACATGCTTTTCCCACAACCTATCCCAGCCACTAACATAAGTAGGTTAGCAGGTACGTCTACAGTCAGGCAGGGTGCGGGAGGGTTCTGCCCTGTCCTCAGCTCTCACAGGGAAGCATGCCTAGAAGCCAGCTCTCAACTAGCTGCATTCTTATGACAGTGTGAAGATAGCAGTATTCTGAGTAAGGAGGTTCCCAGATTACCACTCTACTGCACCTGGAGATACCCTCCAGGTCTGCATTGTTAACTTGCGTCTCAGAAGCCTCTGGCAAAAGTCTCTGGTGAAGACGTGGGAAACCTACTCTGCAGGCAGTGTGGAACTCTGAGGGACTGAGGGTGAGCTCAACTCTCAGCAGTAAGATGATTTTGGACAAGGCGTTCAGCTACCTTCTCACATATGGAACTTAGTATGTAGCACCAGTCTACCCCAGGAATTACTGGGAAATCGCTGGATTGAGCTTGGAGGCACTCGTCTTGTGTGCCGGGAGATTCCAGTTACCTCTCCCAACACTTGCGTCAAGCAGCGAGCCTAGGCCTTTTGGAAGCGAAAGGTAGCGGCAGGCAGGATGTAGGGTTACAGGCCATAAGCTCAACTCTCAGAAGTGTGTATGCATGGGAGGCAGATGTCTGCTACCCACTCGGACATGGGAGTTGGAACCTAGCTACACTCCTATTGAAGAAGGATGTTGGAAATCGCTGTATTCAACTCAGATACACGGGAGTCAGGCCCAATGCTTACACATGCTTTTCCCACAACCTATCCCAGCCACTAACATAAGGAGGTTAGCAGGTACGTCTACAGTCAGGCAGGGTGCGGGAGGGTTCGGCCCTGTCCTCAGCTCTCACAGGGAAGCATGCCTAGAAGCCAGCTCTCAACTAGCTGCATTCTTATGGCAGGGTGAAGGTAGCAGTATTCTGAGACAGGAGGTTCCCAGAATACCACTCTACTGCACCTGGAGATACCCTCCAGGTCTACGTTGTTAACTTGCGTCTCAGAAGCCTCTGGCAAACGTCTCTGGTGAAGACGTGCGAAACTCACTCTGCAGGCAGTGTGGAACTGTGAGGGACTGAGGGTGAGCTCAACTCTCAGCAGTAAGATGATTTCGGACAAGGCGTTCAGCTACCTTCTCACATATGGAACTTAGTATGTAGCACCAGTCTACCCCAGGAATTACTGGGAAATCGCTGGATTGAGCTTGGTGGCACTAGTCTTGTGTGCCGGGAGATTCCAGTTACCTCTCCCAACACTTCGGTGAAGCAGCGAGCCTAGGCCTTTTGGAAGCGTAAGGTAGCTGCAGGCAGGAGGTAGGCTTACAGGCCATAACCTCAACTCTCAGAAGTGTGTATACATGGGAGGCAGATGTCTGCTACCCACTCGGACATGCGAGTGGGAACCTAGCTACACTCTGATGAAGAAGGACTTTGGAAATCGCTGTATTCAACTCAGATACACGTGGGTTCAGGCACAACGATTCCACATGCTTTTCTCACAACGTTTCCCTGCCACTAACATGAGGATGTTAGCAGCTCCTTCTACAGTCAAGCAGGACGCGGGAGGGTTGTGCCCTGTCCTTAGCTCTCACAGGGAAGCAGGCCTTGAAGCCAGCTGTCAACTAGCTGCATTCTTATGGCAGGGTGAAGGTAGCAGTATTCTGAGACAGGAGGTTCCCAGGTTACCACTCTACTGCACCTGGAGATAACCTCCAGGTCTGCATTGTTAACTTGCGTCTCAGAAGCCTCTGGCAAACGTCTCTGGTGAAGACGTGCGAAACTCACTCTGCAGGCAGTGTGGAACTGTGAGGGACTGAGGGTGAGCTCAACTCTCAGAAGTAAGATGTTTTTGGACAAGGCGTTCAACTACCTACTCACGTATGGAACTTAGTATGTAGCACCAGTCTACCCCAGGAATTACTAGGAAATCGCTGGATTGAGCTTGGAGGCACTCGTCTTGTGTGCCGGGAGATTCCAGTTACCTCTCCCAACACTTGCGTCAAGCAGCGAGCCTAGGCCTTTTGGAAGCGAAAGGTAGCGGCAGGCAGGATGTAGGGTTACAGGCCATAAGCTCAACTCTCAGAAGTGTGTATGCATGGGAGGCAGATGTCTGCTACCCACTCGGACATGGGAGTTGGAACCTAGCTACACTCCTATTGAAGAAGGATGTTGGAAATCGCTGTATTCAACTCAGATACACGGGAGTTCAGGGCCAATGCTTACACATGCTTTTCCCACAACCCATCCCAGCCACTAACATAAGGAGGTTAGCAGGTACGGCTACAGTCAGGCAGGATGCGGGAGGTTTCTGCCCTGTCCTCAGCTCTCACAGGGAAGCATGCCTAGAAGCCAGCTCTCAACTAGCTGCATTCTTATGACAGTGTGAAGGTAGCAGTATTCTGAGTAAGGAGGTTCCCAGATTACCACTCTACTGCATCTGGAGATACCCTCCAGGTCTGCATTGTTAACTTGCGTCTCAGAAGCCTCTGGCAAAAGTCTCTGGTGAAGACGTGGGAAACCTACTCTGCAGGCAGTGTGGAACTGT
Source organism: Canis aureus (assembly GCF_053574225.1). Classification (NCBI taxonomy): domain Eukaryota; kingdom Metazoa; phylum Chordata; class Mammalia; order Carnivora; family Canidae; genus Canis; species Canis aureus. The sequence goes on from NC_135632.1 coordinate 60,888,491, forward strand.
GAGGGACTGAGGGTGAGCTCAACTCTCAGCAGTAAGATGATTTTGGACAAGGCGTTCAGCTACCTTCTCACATATGGAACTTAGTATGTAGCACCAGTCTACCCCAGGAATTCCTGGGAAATCGCTGGATTGAGCTTGGTGGCACTAGTCTTGTGTGCCAGGAGATTCCAGTTACCTCTCCCAACACTTCGGTGAAGCAGCGAGCCTAGGCCTTTTGGAAGCGAAAGGTAGCTGCAGGCAGGAGGTAGGGTTACAGGCCATAAGCTCAACTCTCAGAAGTGGGTATGCATGGGAGGCAGATGTCTGCTACCCACTCGGACATGCGAGTGGGAGCCTAGCTACACTCTGATGAAGAAGGACTTTGGAAATCGCTGTATTCATCTCAGACACACGTGGGTTCAGGCACAGCGATTCCACATGCTTTTCGCACAACCTTTCCCTGCCACTAACATGAGGACGTTAGCAGCTCCTTCTACAGTCAAGCAGGATGCGGGAGGGTTGTGCCCTGTCCTTAGCTCTCACAGGGAAGCATGCCTTGAAGCCAGCTGTCAACTAGCTGCATTCTTATGGCAGGGTGAAGGTAGCAGTATTCTGAGACAGGAGGTTCCCAGATTACCACTCTACTGCACCTGGAGATACCCTCCAGGTCTGCATTGTTAACTTGCGTCTCAGAAGCCTCTGGCAAACGTCTCTGGTGAAGACGTGCGAAACTCACTCTGCAGGCAGTGTGAAACTGTGAGGGACTGAGGGTGAGCTCAACTCTCAGAAGTAAGATGTTTTTGGACAAGGCGTTCAACTACCAACTCACGTATGGAACTTAGTACCTAGCACCAGTCTACCCCAGGAATTACTAGGAAATCGCTTGATTGAGCTTGGAGGCACTCGTCTTGTGTGCCGGGAGATTCCAGTTACCTCTCCCAACACTTGCGTCAAGCAGCGAGCCTAGGCCTTTTGGAAGCGAAAGGTAGCGGCAGGCAGGATGTAGGGTTACAGGCCATAAGCTCAACTCTCAGAAGTGTGTATGCATGGGAGGCAGATGTCTGCTACCCACTCGGACATGCGAGTGGGAACCTAGCTACACTCCTATTGAAGAAGGATGTTGGAAATCGCTGTATTCAACTCAGATACACGGGAGTTCAGGCCCAATGCTTACACATGCTTTTCCCACAACCTATCCCAGCCACTAACATAAGGAGGTTAGCAGGTACGTCTACAGTCAGGCAGGGTGCGGGAGGGTTCTGCCCTGTCCTCAGCTTTCACAGGGAAGCATGCCTAGAAGCCAGCTCTCAACTAGCTGCATTCTTATGGCAGGGTGAAGGTAGCAGTATTCTGAGACAGGAGGTTCCCAGATTACCACTCTACTGCACCTGGAGATACCCTCCAGGTCTACCTTGTTAACTTGCGTCTCAGAAGCCTCTGGCAAACGTCTCTGGTGAAGACGTGCGAACCTCACTCTGCAGGCAGTGTGGAACTGTGAGGGACTGAGGGTGAGCTCAACTCTCAGAAGTAAGATGTTTTTGGACAAGGCGTTCAACTACCTACTCACGTATGGAACTTAGTACGTAGCACCAGTCTACACCAGGAATTACTAGGAAATCGCTTGATTGAGCTTGGAGGCACTCGTCTTGTGTGCCGGGAGATTCCAGTTACCTCTCCCAACACTTGCGTCAAGCAGCGAGCCTAGGCCTTTTGGAAGCGAAAGGTAGCTGCAGGCAGGATGTAGCGTTACAGGCCATAAGCTCAACTCTCAGAAGTGTGTATGCATGGGAGGCAGATGTCTGCTACCTACTCGGACATGGGAGTTGGAACCTAGCTACACTCCTATTGAAGAAGGATGTTGGAAATCGCTGTATTCAACTCAGATACACGGGAGTTCAGGCCCAATGCTTACACATGCTTTTCCCACAACCTATCACAGCCACTAACATAAGGAGGTTAGCAGGTACGTCTACAGTCAGGCAGGGTGCGGGAGGGTTCTGCCCTGTCCTCAGCTCTCACAGGGAAGCATGCCTAGAAGCCAGCTCTCAACTAGCTGCATTCTTATGACAGTGTGAAGGTAGCAGTATTCTGAGTAAGGAGGTTCCCAGATTACCACTCTACTGCACCTGGAGATACCCTCCAGGTCTGCATTGTTAACTTGCGTCTCAGAAGCCTCTGGCAAAAGTCTCTGGTGAAGACGTGGGAAACCTACTCTGCAGGCAGTGTGGAACTGTGAGGGACTGAGGGTGAGCTCAACTCTCAGCAGTAAGATGATTTTGGACAAGGCGTTCAGCTACCTTCTCACATATGGAACTTAGTATGTAGCACCAGTCTACCCCAGGAATTACTGGGAAATCGCTGGATTGAGCTTGGAGGCACTAGTCTTGTGTGCCGGGAGATTCCAGTTACCTCTCCCAACACTTCGGTGAAGCAGCGAGCCTAGGCCTTTTGGAAACGAAAGGTAGCTGCAGGCAGGAGGTAGGGTTACAGGCCATAAGCTCAACTCTCAGAAGTGGGTATGCATGGGAGGCAGATGTCTGCTACCCACTCGGACATGCGAGTGGGAGCCTAGCTACACTCTGATGAAGAAGGACTTTGGAAATCGCTGTATTCAACTCAGACACACGTGGGTTCAGGCACAACGATTCCACATGCTTTTCGCACAACCTTTCCCTGCCACTAACATGAGGACGTTAGCAGCTCCTTCTACAGTCAAGCAGGATGCGGGAGGGTTGTGCCCTGTCCTTAGCTCTCACAGGGAAGCATGCCTTGAAGCCAGCTGTCAACTAGCTGCATTCTTATGGCAGGGTGAAGGTAGCAGTATTCTGAGACAGGAGGTTCCCAGATTACCACTCTACTGCACCTGGAGATACCCTCCAGGTCTGCATTGTTAACTTGCGTCTCAGAAGCCTCTGGCAAACGTCTCTGGTGAAGACGTGCGAAACTCACTCTGCAGGCAGTGTGGAACTGTGAGGGACTGAGGGTGAGCTCAACTCTCAGCAGTAAGATGATTTTGGACAAGGCGTTCAGCTACCTTCTCACATATGGAACTTAGTATGTAGCACCAGTCTACCCCAGGAATTACTGGGAAATCGCTGGATTGAGCTTGGAGGCACTCGTCTTGTGTGCCGGGAGATTCCAGTTACCTCTCCCAACACTTGCGTCAAGCAGCGAGCCTAGGCCTTTTGGAAGCGAAAGGTAGCTGCAGGCAGGAGGTAGGCTTACAGGCCATAAGCTCAACTCTCAGAAGTGTGTATACATGGGAGGCAGATGTCTGCTACCCACTCGGACATGCGAGTGGGAACCTAGCTACACTCTGATGAAGAAGGACTTTGGAAATCGCTGTATTCAACTCAGATACACGTGGTTTCAGGCACAACGATTCCACATGCTTTTCTCACAACGTTTCCCTGCCACTAACATGAGGACGTTAGCAGCTCCTTCTACAGTCAAGCAGGATGCGGGAGGGTTGTGCCCTGTCCTTAGCTCTCACAGGGAAGCAGGCCTTGAAGCCAGCTGTCAACTAGCTGCATTCTTATGGCAGGGTGAAGGTAGCAGTATTCTGAGACAGGAGGTTCCCAGGTTACCACTCTACTGCACCTGGAGATACCCTCCAGGTCTGCATTGTTAACTTGCGTCTCAGAAGCCTCTGGCAAACGTCTCTGGTGAAGACGTGCGAAACTCACTCTGCAGGCAGTGTGTAACTGTGAGGGACTGAGCGTGAGCTCAACTCTCAGAAGTAAGATGTTTTTGGACAAGGCGTTCAACTACCTACTCACGTATGGAACTTAGTATGTAGCACCAGTCTACCCCAGGAATTACTAGGAAATCGCTGGATTGAGCTTGGAGGCACTCGTCTTGTGTGCCAGGAGATTCCAGTTACCTCTCCCAACACTTGCGCCAAGCAGCGAGCCTAGGCCTTTTGGAAGCGAAAGGTAGCGGCAGGCAGGATGTAGGGTTACAGGCCATAAGCTCAACTCTCAGAAGTGTGTATGCATGGGAGGCAGATGTCTGCTACCCACTCGGACATGGGAGTTGGAACCTAGCTACACTCCTATTGAAGAAGGATGTTGGAAATCGCTGTATTCAACTCAGATACACGGGAGTTCAGGCCCAATGCTTACACATGCTTTTCCCACAACACATCCCAGCCACTAACATAAGGAGGTTAGCAGGTACGGCTACAGTCAGGCAGGATGCGGGAGGGTTCTGCCCTGTCCTCAGCTCTCACAGGGAAGCATGCCTAGAAGCCAGCTCTCAACTAGCTGCATTCTTATGACAGTGTGAAGGTAGCAGTATTCTGAGTAAGGAGGTTCCCAGAGTACCACTCTACTGCACCTGGAGATACCGTCCAGGTGTGCATTGTTAACTTGCGTCTCAGAAGCCTCTGGCAAAAGTCTCTGGTGAAGACGTGGGAAACTCACTCTGCAGGCAGTGTGGAACTGTGAGGGACTGAGGGTGAGCTCAACTCTCAGCAGTAAGATGATTTTGGACAAGGCGTTCAGCTACCTTCTCACATATGGAACTTAGAATGTAGCACCAGTCTACCCCAGGAATTACTGGGAAATCGCTGGATTGAGCTTGGAGGCACTAGTCTTGTGTGCCGGGAGATTCCAGTTACCTCTCCCAACACTTCGGTGAAGCAGCGAGCCTAGGCCATTTGGAAGCGAAAGGTAGCTGCAGGCAGGAGGTAGGGTTACAGGCCATAAGCTCAACTCTCAGAATTGGGTATGCATGGTAGGCAGATGTCTGCTACCCACTCGTACATGCGAGTGGGAACCTAGCTACACTCTGATGAAGAAGGACTTTGGAAATCGCTGTATTCAACTCAGATACACGTGGGTTCAGGCACAACGATTCCACATGCTTTTCGCACAACCTTTCCCTGCCACTAACATGAGGACGTTAGCAGCTCCTTCTACAGTCAAGCAGGATGCGGGAGGGTTGTGCCCTGTCCTTTGCTCTCACAGGGAAGCATGCCTTGAAGCCAGCTGTCAAGTAGCTGCATTCTTAAGGCAGAGTGAAGGTAGCAGTATTCTGAGACAGGAGGTTCCCAGATTACCACTCTACTGCACCTGGAGATACCCTCCAGGTCTGCATTGTTAACTTGCGTCTCAGAAGCCTCTGGCAAACGTCTCTGGTGAAGACGTGCGAAACTCACTCTGCAGGCAGTGTGGAACTGTGAGGGACTGAGGGTGAGCTCAATTCTCAGAAGTAAGATGTTTTTAGACAAGGCGTTCAACTACCTACTCACGTATGGAACTTAGTACGTAGCACCAGTCTACCCCAGGAATTACTAGGAAATCGCTTGATTGAGCTTGGAGGCACTCGTCTTGTGTGCCGGGAGATTCCAGTTACCTCTCCCAACACTTGCGTCAAGCAGCGAGCCTAGGCCTTTTGGAAGCGAAAGGTAGCGGCAGGCAGGATGTAGGGTTACAGGCCATAAGCTCAACTCTCAGAAGTGTGTATGCATGGGAGGCAGATATCTGCTACCCACTCGGACATGGGAGTTGGAGCCTAGCTACACTCCTATTGAAGAAGGATGTTGGAAATCGCTGTATTCAACTCAGATACACGGGAGTTCAGGCCCAATGCTTACACATGCTTTTCCCACAACCTATCCCTGCCACTAACATAAGGAGGTTAGCAGGTACGTCTACAGTCAGGCAGGGTGCGGGAGGGTTCTGCCCTGTCCTCAGCTCTCACAGGGAAGCATGCCTAGAAGCCAGCTCTCAACTAGCTGCATTCTTATGACAGTGTGAAGGTAGCAGTATTCTGAGTAAGGAGGTTCCCAGATTACCACTCTACTGCACCTGGAGATACCCTCCAGGTCTGCATTGATAACTTGCTTCTCAGAAGCCTCTGGCAAACGTCTCTGGTGAAGACGTGGGAAACCTACTCTGCAGGCAGTGTGGAACTGTGAGGGACTGAGGATGAGCTCAGCTCTCAGAAGTAAGATGCTTTTGGACAAGGCGTTAGCTACATTCTCACATATATGGAACTTAGTATGTAGCACCAGTCTACCACCGGAATTCTAGGAAATCGCTGGATTGAGCTTGGAGGCACTAGTCTTGTGTGCCTGGAGACTCCAATTACCTCTCCCAACACTGCCGTCACGCAGCAGGTCTAGGCCTTTTAGAAGCGAAGGGTACCTGCAGGCAGGATATGGAGGTACAGGCCGTAAGCTCAACTCTCAGAAGTAAGCATGGGAGGCAGATGTCTGCTACCCACTAGTACATGGGAGTAGGAACCTAGCTACACTCTGATTGAAGAAGGCCATTGGAAAACGCTCTATTCAACTCAGGTACACGTGAGTTCAGGCTCAATGCTTACACATGCTATTCCCCCAACCTCTCCCAGCAACTAACATAAGGATGTTAGCAGCTACGTCTACAGTCAGGCAGGATGCGGGAGGTTCTGCCCTGACCTCAGCTCTCACAGGGAAGCATGCCTAGAAGCCAGCTCTCATCTAGCTGCGTTCTTATCGCAGTGAGAAGGTAGCAGTATTCTGAGTCAGGAGGTTCCAAGATTACCACTGTACTGCACCTGGAGAAACCGGCCAGGTCTGCATTGTTAAGTTGCGACTCACAAGCCTCTGGGAAGCGTCTCTGGTGGAGACGTGCGAAACTCACTCTGCAGGCAGTGTGGATCTCTGAGGGCCTGAGGGTTAGCTCAATTCTCAGAAGTAAGATGCTTTTGGACAAGGCGTTAGCTACATTCTCACATATATTGAACTTAGTATGTAGCACCAGTCTACCACAGGAATTACTAGGAAATCGCTGGATTGAGCTTGGAGGCACTAGTCTTGTGTGCCTGGAGACTCCAATTGCCTTTCCCAACACTGCCGTCACGCAGCAGGTCTAGGACTTTTAAAAACGAAGGGTAACTGCAGGCAGGATGTGGAGGTACAGGCCCTAAGCTCAACTCTCAGAAGTAAGCATGGGAGGCAGATGTCTGCTACCCACTAGTACATGGGAGTAGGAACCTAGCTACACTCTGATTGGAGATGGCCGTTTGAAAACGCTGTATTCAACTCAGGTACACGTGAGTTCAGGCTCAATGGTTACACATACTATTCCCCCAACCTCTCCCAGCAACTAACGTAAGGATGTTAGCAGCTACGTCTACAGTCAGGCAGGATGAGGGAGGGTTCTGCCCTGACCTCAGCTTTCACAGAGAAGCATGCCTAGAATCCAGCTGTCAACTAGCTGCGTTCTTATCGCAGTGAGAAGGTAGCAGTATTCTGAGTCAGGAGGTTCCAAGATTACCACTGTACTGCACCTGGAGATACCGTCTAGGTCTGCATTCTTAAGTTGCGTCTCACAAGCCTTTGACAAACATCTCTGGTGAAGACGTGCGAAACTCACTCTGCAGGCAGTGTGGAACTGTGAGGGACAGAGCAGGAGCTCAACTCTCAGAAGTAAGATGCTTTTGGACAAGGCGTTAGCTACATTCTCACATATATTGAACTTAGTATGTAGCACCAGTCTACCTCAGGAATTACTAGGAAATCGCTGGATTGAGCTTGGAGGCACTAGTCTTGTGTGCCTGGAGACTCCAATTACCTCTCCCAACACTGCCGTCACGCAGCAGGTCTAGGCCGTTTAGAAGCGAAGGGTACCTGCAGGCAGGATATGGAGGTACAGGCCGTAAGCTCAACTCTCAGAAGTAAGCATGGGAGGCAGATGTCTACTACCCACTAGTACATGGGAGTAGGAACCTAGCTACACTCTGATTGAAGAAGGCCGTTGGAAAACGCTCTATTCAACTCAGGTACACGTGAGTTCAGGCTCAATGCTTACACATGCTATTCCCCCAACCTCTCCCAGCAACTAACATAAGGATGTTAGCAGCTACGTCTACAGTCAGGCAGGATGCCTGAGGTTCTGACCTGACCTCAGCTCTCACAGGGAAGCATGCCTAGAAGCCAGCTCTCATCTAGCTGCGTTCTTATCGCAGTGAGAAGGTAGCAGTATTCTGAGTCAGGAGGTTCCAAGATTACCACTGTACTGCACCTGGAGAAACCGGCCAGGTCTGCATTGTAAAGTTGCGTCTCACAAGCCTCTGGGAAGCGTCTCTGGTGGAGACGTGCGAAACTCACTCTGCAGGCAGTGTGGAACTCTGAGGGCCTGAGGGTGAGCTCAATTCTCAGAAGTAAGATGCTTTTGGACAAAGCGTTAGCTACATTCTCACATATATTGAACTTAGTATGTAGCACCAGTCTACCACAGGAATTACTAGGAAATCGCTGGATTGAGCTTGGAGGCACTAGTCTTGTGTGCCTGGAGACTCCAATTACCTTTCCCAACACTGCCGTCACGCAGCAGGTCTAGGACTTTAAAAACGAAGGGTAACTGCAGGCAGGATGTGGAGGTACAGGCCCTAAGCTCAACTCTCAGAAGTAAGCATGGGAGGCAGATGTCTGCTACCCACTAGTAAATGGGAGTAGGAACCTAGCTACACTCTGATTGGAGATGGCCGTTTGAAAACGCTGTATTGAACTCAGGTACACGTGAGTTCAGGCTCAATGGTTACACTTACTATTCCCCCACCCTCTCCCAGCAACTAACATAAGGATGTTAGCAGCTACGTCTACAGTCAGGCAGGATGCGGGAGGGTTCTGCCCTGACCTCAGCTTTCACAGAGAAGCATGCCTAGAATCCAGCTGTCAACTAGCTGCGTTCTTATCGCAGTGAGAAGGTAGCAGTATTCTGAGTCAGGAGGTTCCAAGATTACCACTGTACTGCACCTGGGGATACCGTCTAGGTCTGCATTCTTAAGTTGCGTCTCACAAGCCTTTGACAAACGTCTCTGGTGAAGACGTGCGAAACTCACTCTGCAGGCAGGGTGGAACTCTGCGGGCCTGAGGGTGAGCTCAACTCTCAGAAGAAAGATGCTTTTGGACAAGGCGTTAGCTACATTCTCACATATATTGAACTTAGTATGTAGTACCAGTCTACCTCAGGAATTACTAGGAAATCGCTGGATTGAGCTTGGAGGCACTAGTCTTGTGTGCCTGGAGACTCCAATTACCTCTCCCAACACTGCCGTCACGCAGCAGGTCTAGGCTGTTTAGAAGCGAAGGGTACCTGCAGGCAGGATATGGAGGTACAGGCCGTAAGCTCAACTCTCAGAAGTAAGCATGGGAGGCAGATGTCTACTACCCACTAGTACATGGGAGTAGGAACCTAGCTACACTCTGATTGAAGAAGGCCGTTGGAAAACGCTCTATTCAACTCAGGTACACGTGAGTTCAGGCTCAATGCTTACACATGCTATTCCCCCTACCTCTCCCAGCAACTAACATAAGGATGTTAGCAGGTACGTCTACAGTCAGGCAGGATGCGGGAGGGTTCTGCCCTGTCCTCAGCTCTCACAGGGAAGCATGCCTAGAAGCCAGCTCTCAACTAGCTGCATTCTTATGACAGTGTGAAGGTAGCAGTATTCTGAGTAAGGAGGTTCCCAGATTACCACTCTACTGCACCTGGAGATACCGTCCAGGTGTGCATTGTTAACTTGAGTCTCAGAAGCCTCTGGCAAAAGTCTCTGGTGAAGACGTGGGAAACTCACTCTGCAGGCAGTGTGGAACTGTGAGGGACTGAGGATGAGCTCAGCTCTCAGAAGTAAGATGCTTTTGGACAAGGCGTTAGCTACATTCACACATATATGGAACTTAGTATCTAGCACCAGTCTACCACCGGAATTCTAGGAAATCGCTGGATTGAGCTTGGAGGCACTAGTCTTGTGTGCCTGGAGACTCCAATTACCTCTCCCAACACTGCCGTCACGCAGCAGGTCTAGGCCTTTTAGAAGCGAAGGGTACCTGCAGGCAGGATATGGAGGTACAGGCCGTAAGCTCAACTCTCAGAAGTAAGCATGGGAGGCAGATGTCTGCTACCCACTAGTACATGGGAGTAGGAAACTAGCTACACTCTGATTGAAGAAGGCCATTGGAAAACGCTCCATTCAACTCAGGTAAACGTGAGTTCAGGCTCAATGCTTACACATGCTATTCCCCCAACCTCTCCCAGCAACTAACATAAGGATGTTAGCAGCTACGTCTACAGTCAGGCAGGATGCCTGAGGTTCTGCCCTGACCTCAGCTCTCACAGGGAAGCATGCCTAGAAGCCAGCTCTCATCTAGCTGCGTTCTTATCGCAGTGAGAAGGTAGCAGTATTCTGAGTCAGGAGGTTCCAAGATTACCACTGTACTGCACCTGGAGAAACCGGCCAGTTCTGCATTGTTAAGTTGCGTCTCACAAGCCTCTGGGAAGCGTCTCTGGTGGAGACGTGCGAAACTCACTCTGCAGGCAGTGTGGAACTCTGAGGGCCTGAGGGTGAGCTCAATTCTCAGAAGTAAGATGCTTTTGGACAAGGCGTTAGCTACATTCTCACATATATTGAACTTAGTATGTAGCACCAGTCTACCACAGGAATTACTAGGAAATCGCTGGATTGAGCTTGGAGGCACTAGTCTTGTGTGCCGGGAGACTCCAATTACCTTTCCCAACACTGCCGTCACGCAGCAGGTCTAGGACTTTTAAAAACGAAGGGTAACTGCAGGCAGGATGTGGAGGTACAGGCCCTAAGCTCAACTCTCAGAAGTAAGCATGGGAGGCAGATGTCTGCTACCCACTAGTACATGGGAGTAGGAACCTAGCTACACTCTGATTGAAGATGGCCGTTTGAAAACGCTGTATTCAACTCAGGTACACGTGAGTTCAGGCTCAATGGTTACACATGCTATTCCCCCAACCTCGCCCAGCAACTAAAATAAGGATGTTAGCAGCTACGTCTACAGTCAGGCAGGATGCGGGAGGGTTCTGCCCTGACCTCAGCTCTCACAGGGAAGCATGCCTAGAAGCCAGCTCTCAACTAGCTGCGTTCTTATCGCAGTGAGAAGGTAGCAGTATTCTGAGTCAGGAGGTTCCAAGATTACCACTGTACTGCACCTGGAGAAACCGGCCAGGTCTGCATTGTTAAGTTGCATCTCACAAGCCTCTGGGAAGCGTCTCTGGTGGAGACGTGCGAAACTCACTCTGCAGGCAGTGTGGAACTCTGATGGCCTGAGGGTGAGCTTAATTCTCAGAAGTAAGATGCTTTTGGGCAAAGCGTTAGCTACATTCTCACATATATTGAACTTAGTATGTAGCACCAGTCTACCACAGGAATTACTAGGAAATCGCTGGATTGAGCTTGGAGGCACTAGTCTTGTGTGCCTGGAGACTCCAATTACCTTTCCCAAGACTGCCGTCACGCAGCAGGTCTAGGACTTTAAAAACGAAGGGTAACTGCAGGCAGGATGTGGAGGTACAGGCCCTAAGCTCAACTCTCAGAAGTAAGCATGGGAGGCAGATGTCTGCTACCCACTAGTACATGGGAGTAGGAACCTAGCTACACTCTGATTGGAGATGGCCGTTTGAAAACGCTGTATTCAACTCAGGTACACGTGAGTTCAGGCTCAATGGTTACACATACTATTCCCCCAACCTCTCCCAGCAACTAACATAAGGATGTTAGCAGCTACGTCTACAGTCAGGCAGGATGCGGGAGGGTTCTGCCCTGACCTCAGCTTTCACAGAGAAGCATGCCTAAAATCCAGCTGTCAACTAGCTGCGTTCTTATCGCAGTGAGAAGGTAGCAGTATTCTGAGTCAGGAGGTTCCAAGATTACCACTGTACTGCACCTGGGGATACCGTCTAGGTCTGCATTCTTAAGTTGCGTCTCACAAGCCTTTGACAAACGTCTCTGGTGAAGACGTGCGAAACTCACTCTGCAGGCAGTGTGGAACTCTGCGGTCCTGAGGGTGAGCTCAACTCTCAGAAGTAAGATGCTTTTGGACAAGGCGTTAGCTACATTCTCACATATATTGAACTTAGTATGTAGCACCAGTCTACCTCAGGAATTACTAGGAAATCGCTGGATTGAGCTTGGAGGCACTAGTCTTGTGTGCCTGGAGACTCCAATTACCTCTCCCAACACTGCCGTCACGCAGCAGGTCTAGGCTGTTTAGAAGCGAAGGGTACCTGCAGGCAGGATATGGAGGTACAGGCCGTAAGCTCAACTCTCAGAAGTAAGCATGGGAGGCAGATGTCTACTACCCACTAGTACATGGGAGTAGGAACCTAGCTACACTCTGATTGAAGAAGGCCGTTGGAAAACGCTCTATTCAACTCAGGTACACGTGAGTTCAGGCTCAATGCTTACACATGCTATTCCCCCTACCTCTCCCAGCAACTAACATAAGGATGTTAGCAGCTACGTCTACTGTCAGGCAGGATGCGGGAGGGTTCTGCCCTGACCTCAGTTTTCACAGGGAAGCATGCCTAGAATCAAGCTCTAAACTAGCTGCGTTCTTATCGCAGTGAGAAGGTAGCAGTATTCTGAGTTAGGAGGTTTCAAGATTACCACTGTACTGCACCTGGAGATACCGTGCATGTCTGCATTAAGTTGCGTCTCACAAGCCTTTGACAAACGTCTCTGGTGAAGACGTGCGAAACTCACTCTGCAGGCTGTGTGGAACTCTGAGGGCCTGAGGGTGAGCTCAACTCTCAGCAGTAAGATGATTTTGGACAAGGCGTTCAGCTACCTTCTCACATATGCAACTTAGTAGGTAGCACCAGTCTACCTCAGGAATTACTGGGAAATCGCTGGATTGAGTTTGGAGGCACTAGTCTTGTGTGCCGGGAGATACCAGTTACCTCTCCCAACACTTCGGTGAAGCAGCGAGCCTAGGCCTTTTGGAAGCGAAAGGTAGCTGCAGGCAGGAGGTAGGGTTACAGGCCATAAGCTCAACTCTCAGAAGTGGGTATGCATGGGAGGCAGATGTCTGCTACCCACTCGGACATGCGAGTGGGAACCTAGCTACACTCTGATGAAGAAGGACTTTGGAAATCGCTGTATTCAACTCAGACACACGTGGGTTCAGGCACAACGATTCCACATGCTTTTCGCACAACCTTTCCCTGCCACTAACATGAGGACGTTAGCAGCTCCTTCTACAGTCAAGCAGGATGCGGGAGGGTTGTGCCCTGTCCTTAGCTCTCACAGGGAAGCATGCCTTGAAGCCAGCTGTCAACTAGCTGCATTCTTATGGCAGGGTGAAGGTAGCAGTATTCTGAGACAGGAGGTTCCCAGATTACCACTCTACTGCACCTGGAGATACCCTCCAGGTCTGCATTGTTAACTTGCGTCTCAGAAGCCTCTGGCAAACGTCTCTGGTGAAGACGTGCGAAACTCACTCTGCAGGCAGTGTGGAACTGTGAGGGACTGAGGGTGAGCTCAACTCTCAGAAGTAAGATGTTTTTGGACAAGGCGTTCAACTACCTACTCACGTATGGAACTTAGTACGTAGCACCAGTCTACCCCAGGAATTACTAGGAAATCGCTTGATTGAGCTTGGAGGCACTCGTCTTGTGTGCCGGGAGATTCCAGTTACCTCTCCCAACACTTGCGCCAAGCAGCGAGCCTAGGCCTTTTGGAAGCGAAAGGTAGCGGCAGGCAGGATGTAGGGTTACAGGCCATAAGCTCAACTCTCAGAACTGTGTATGCATGGGAGGCAGATGTCTGCTACCCACTCGGACATGGGAGTTGGAACCTAGCTACACTCCTATTGAAGAAGGATGTTGGAAATCGCTGTATTCAACTCAGATACACGGGAGTTCAGGCCCAAAGCTTACACATGCTTTTCCCACAACCTATCCCAGCCACTGACATAAGGAGGTTAGCAGGTACGTCTACAGTCAGGCAGGATGCGGGAGGGTTCTGCCCTGTCCTCAGCTCTCACAGGGAAGCATGCCTAGAAGCCAGCTCTCAACTAGCTGCATTCTTATGACAGTGTGAAGGTAGCAGTATTGTGAGTAAGGAGGTTCCCAGATTACCACTCTACTGCACCTGGAGATACCGTCCAGGTGTGCATTGTTAACTTGAGTCTCAGAAGCCTCTGGCAAAAGTCTCTGGTGAAGACGTGCGAAACTCACTCTGCAGGCAGTATGGAACTCTGATGGCCTGAGGGTGAGCTTAATTCTCAGAAGTAAGATGCTTTTGGGCAAAGCGTTAGCTACATTCTCACATATATTGAACTTAGTATGTAGCACCAGTCTACCACAGGAATTACTAGGAAATCGCTGGATTGAGCTTGGAGGCACTAGTCTTGTGTGCCTGGAGACTCCAATTACCTTTCCCAAGACTGCCGTCACGCAGCAGGTCTAGGACTTTAAAAACGAAGGGTAACTGCAGGCAGGATGTGGAGGTACAGGCCCTAAGCTCAACTCTCAGAAGTAAGCATGGGAGGCAGATGTCTGCTACCCACTAGTACATGGGAGTAGGAACCTAGCTACACTCTGATTGGAGATGGCCGTTTGAAAACGCTGTATTCAACTCAGGTACACGTGAGTTCAGGCTCAATGGTTACACATACTATTCCCCCAACCTCTCCCAGCAACTAACATAAGGATGTTAGCAGCTACGTCTACAGTCAGGCAGGATGCGGGAGGGTTCTGCCCTGACCTCAGCTTTCACAGAGAAGCATGCCTAAAATCCAGCTGTCAACTAGCTGCGTTCTTATCGCAGTGAGAAGGTAGCAGTATTCTGAGTCAGGAGGTTCCAAGATTACCACTGTACTGCACCTGGGGATACCGTCTAGGTCTGCATTCTTAAGTTGCGTCTCACAAGCCTTTGACAAACGTCTCTGGTGAAGACGTGCGAAACTCACTCTGCAGGCAGTGTGGAACTCTGCGGTCCTGAGGGTGAGCTCAACTCTCAGAAGTATGATGCTTTGGACAAGGCGTTAGCTACATTCTCACATATATTGAACTTAGTATGTAGCACCAGTCTACCTCAGGAATTACTAGGAAATCGCTGGATTGAGCTTGGAGGCACTAGTCTTGTGTGCCTGGAGACTCCAATTACCTCTCCCAACACTGCCGTCACGCAGCAGGTCTAGGCTGTTTAGAAGCGAAGGGTACCTGCAGGCAGGATATGGAGGTACAGGCCGTAAGCTCAACTCTCAGAAGTAAGCATGGGAGGCAGATGTCTACTACCCACTAGTACATGGGAGTAGGAACCTAGCTACACTCTGATTGAAGAAGGCCGTTGGAAAACGCTCTATTCAACTCAGGTACACGTGAGTTCAGGCTCAATGCTTACACATGCTATTCCCCCTACCTCTCCCAGCAACTAACATAAGGATGTTAGCAGCTACGTCTACTGTCAGGCAGGATGCGGGAGGGTTCTGCCCTGACCTCAGTTTTCACAGGGAAGCATGCCTAGAATCAAGCTCTAAACAAGCTGCGTTCTTATCGCAGTGAGAAGGTAGCAGTATTCTGAGTTAGGAGGTTTCAAGATTACCACTGTACTGCACCTGGAGATACCGTTCATGTCTGCATTAAGTTGCGTCTCACAAGCCTTTGACAAACGTCTCTGGTGAAGACGTGCGAAACTCACTCTGCAGGCTGTGTGGAACTCTGAGGGCCTGAGGGTGAGCTCAACTCTCAGCAGTAAGATGATTTTGGACAAGGAGTTCAGCTACCTTCTCACCTATGGAACTTAGTATGTAGCACCAGTCTACCCCAGGAATTACTGGGAAATCGCTGGATTGAGCTTGGAGGCACTAGTCTTGTGTGCCGGGAGATTCCAGTTACCTCTCCCAACACTTCGGTGAAGCAGCGAGCCTAGGCCTTTTGGAAGCGAAAGGTAGCTGCAGGCAGGAGGTAGGGTTACAGGCCATAAGCTCAACTCTCAGAAGTGGGTATGCATGGGAGGCAGATGTCTGCTACCCACTCGGACATGCGAGTGGGAACCTAGCTACACTCTGATGAAGAAGGACTTTGGAAATCGCTGTATTCAACTCAGACACACGTGGGTTCAGGCACAACGATTCCACATGCTTTTCGCACAACCTTTCCCTGCCACTAACATGAGGACGTTAGCAGCTCCTTCTACAGTCAAGCAGGATGCGGGAGGGTTGTGCCCTGTCCTTAGCTCTCACAGGGAAGCATGCCTTGAAGCCAGCTGTCAACTAGCTGCATTCTTATGGCAGGGTGAAGGTAGCAGTATTCTGAGACAGGAGGTTCCCAGATTACCACTCTACTGCACCTGGAGATACCCTCCAGGTCTGCATTGTTAACTTGCGTCTCAGAAGCCTCTGGCAAACGTCTCTGGTGAAGACGTGCGAAACTCACTCTGCAGGCAGTGTGGAACTGTGAGGGACTGAGGGTGAGCTCAACTCTCAGAAGTAAGATGGTTTTGGACAAGGCGTTCAACTACCTACTCACGTATGGAACTTAGTACGTAGCACCAGTCTACCCCAGGAATTACTAGGAAATCGCTTGATTGAGCTTGGAGGCACTCGTCTTGTGTGCCGGGATATTCCAGTTACCTCTCCCAACACTTGCGCCAAGCAGCGAGCCTAGGTTTTTTGGAAGCGAAAGGTAGCGGCAGGCAGGATGTAGGGTTACAGGCCATAAGCTCAACTCTCAGAACTGTGTATGCATGGGAGGCAGATATCTGCTACCCACTCGGACATGGGAGTTGGAACCTAGCTACACTCCTATTGAAGAAGGATGTTGGAAATCGCTGTATTCAACTCAGATACACGGGAGTTCAGGCCCAAAGCTTACACATGCTTTTCCCACAACCTATCCCAGCCACTGACATAAGGAGGTTAGCAGGTACGTCTACAGTCAGGCAGGATGCGGGAGGGTTCTGCCCTGTCCTCAGCTCTCACAGGGAAGCATGCCTAGAAGCCAGCTCTCAACTAGCTGCATTCTTATGACAGTGTGAAGGTAGCAGTATGGTGAGTAAGGAGGTTCCCAGATTACCACTCTACTGCACCTGGAGATACCGTCCAGGTGTGCATTGTTAACTTGAGTCTCAGAAGCCTCTGGCAAAAGTCTCTGGTGAAGACGTGGGAAACTCACTCTGCAGGCAGTGTGGAACTGTGAGGGACTGAGGATGAGCTCAGCTCTCAGAAGTAAGATGCTTTTGGACAAGGCGTTAGCTACATTCACACATATATGGAACTTAGTATGTAGCACCAGTCTACCACCGGAATTCTAGGAAATCGCTGGATTGAGCTTGGAGGCACTAGTCTTGTGTGCCTGGAGACTCCAATTACCTCTCCCAACACTGCCGTCACGCAGCAGGTCTAGGCCTTTTAGAAGCGAAGGGTACCTGCAGGCAGGATATGGAGGTACAGGCCGTAAGCTCAACTCTCAGAAGTAAGCATGGGAGGCAGATGTCTGCTACCCACTAGTACATGGGAGTAGGAAACTAGCTACACTCTGATTGAAGAAGGCCATTGGAAAACGCTCCATTCAACTCAGGTAAACGTGAGTTCAGGCTCAATGCTTACACATGCTATTCCCCCAACCTCTCCCAGCAACTAACATAAGGATGTTAGCAGCTACGTCTACAGTCAGGCAGGATGCCTGAGGTTCTGCCCTGACCTCAGCTCTCACAGGGAAGCATGCCTAGAAGCCAGCTCTCATCTAGCTGCGTTCTTATCGCAGTGAGCAGGTAGCAGTATTCTGAGTCAGGAGGTTCCAAGATTACCACTGTACTGCACCTGGAGAAACCGGCCAGTTCTGCATTGTTAAGTTGCGTCTCACAAGCCTCTGGGAAGCGTCTCTGGTGGAGACGTGCGAAACTCACTCTGCAGGCAGTGTGGAACT
The DNA here is from genome assembly GCF_053574225.1 of Canis aureus. NCBI lineage: Eukaryota > Metazoa > Chordata > Mammalia > Carnivora > Canidae > Canis > Canis aureus. Next base: position 60,906,142 of record NC_135632.1, read on the forward strand.
CTGAGGGCCTGAGGGTGAGCTCAATTCTCAGAAGTAAGATGCTTTTGGACAAGGCGTTAGCTACATTCTCACATATATTGAACTTAGTATGTAGCACCAGTCTACCACAGGAATTACTAGGAAATCGCTGGATTGAGCTTGGAGGCACTAGTCTTGTGTGCCTGGAGACTCCAATTACCTTTCCCAACACTGCCGTCACGCAGCAGGTCTAGGACTTTTAAAAACGAAGGGTAACTGCAGGCAGGATGTGGAGGTACAGGCCCTAAGCTCAACTCTCAGAAGTAAGCATGGGAGGCAGATGTCTGCTACCCACTAGTACATGGGAGTAGGAACCTAGCTACACTCTGATTGAAGATGGCCGTTTGAAAACGCTGTATTCAACTCAGGTACACGTGAGTTCAGGCTCAATGGTTACACATGCTATTCCCCCAACCTCGCCCAGCAACTAAAATAAGGATGTTAGCAGCTACGTCTACAGTCAGGCAGGATGCGGGAGGGTTCTGCCCTGACCTCAGCTCTCACAGGGAAGCATGCCTAGAAGCCAGCTCTCAACTAGCTGCGTTCTTATCGCAGTGAGAAGGTAGCAGTATTCTGAGTCAGGAGGTTCCAAGATTACCACTGTACTGCACCTGGAGAAACCGGCCAGGTCTGCATTGTTAAGTTGCATCTCACAAGCCTCTGGGAAGCGTCTCTGGTGGAGACGTGCGAAACTCACTCTGCAGGCAGTGTGGAACTCTGATGGCCTGAGGGTGAGCTTAATTCTCAGAAGTAAGATGCTTTTGGGCAAAGCGTTAGCTACATTCTCACATATATTGAACTTAGTATGTAGCACCAGTCTACCACAGGAATTACTAGGAAATCGCTGGATTGAGCTTGGAGGCACTAGTCTTGTGTGCCTGGAGACTCCAATTACCTTTCCCAAGACTGCCGTCACGCAGCAGGTCTAGGACTTTAAAAACGAAGGGTAACTGCAGGCAGGATGTGGAGGTACAGGCCCTAAGCTCAACTCTCAGAAGTAAGCATGGGAGGCAGATGTCTGCTACCCACTAGTACATGGGAGTAGGAACCTAGCTACACTCTGATTGGAGATGGCCGTTTGAAAACGCTGTATTCAACTCAGGTACACGTGAGTTCAGGCTCAATGGTTACACATACTATTCCCCCAACCTCTCCCAGCAACTAACATAAGGATGTTAGCAGCTACGTCTACAGTCAGGCAGGATGCGGGAGGGTTCTGCCCTGACCTCAGCTTTCACAGAGAAGCATGCCTAAAATCCAGCTGTCAACTAGCTGCGTTCTTATCGCAGTGAGAAGGTAGCAGTATTCTGAGTCAGGAGGTTCCAAGATTACCACTGTACTGCACCTGGGGATACCGTCTAGGTCTGCATTCTTAAGTTGCGTCTCACAAGCCTTTGACAAACGTCTCTGGTGAAGACGTGCGAAACTCACTCTGCAGGCAGTGTGGAACTCTGCGGTCCTGAGGGTGAGCTCAACTCTCAGAAGTAAGATGCTTTTGGACAAGGCGTTAGCTACATTCTCACATATATTGAACTTAGTATGTAGCACCAGTCTACCTCAGGAATTACTAGGAAATCGCTGGATTGAGCTTGGAGGCACTAGTCTTGTGTGCCTGGAGACTCCAATTACCTCTCCCAACACTGCCGTCACGCAGCAGGTCTAGGCTGTTTAGAAGCGAAGGGTACCTGCAGGCAGGATATGGAGGTACAGGCCGTAAGCTCAACTCTCAGAAGTAAGCATGGGAGGCAGATGTCTACTACCCACTAGTACATGGGAGTAGGAACCTAGCTACACTCTGATTGAAGAAGGCCGTTGGAAAACGCTCTATTCAACTCAGGTACACGTGAGTTCAGGCTCAATGCTTACACATGCTATTCCCCCTACCTCTCCCAGCAACTAACATAAGGATGTTAGCAGCTACGTCTACTGTCAGGCAGGATGCGGGAGGGTTCTGCCCTGACCTCAGTTTTCACAGGGAAGCATGCCTAGAATCAAGCTCTAAACTAGCTGCGTTCTTATCGCAGTGAGAAGGTAGCAGTATTCTGAGTTAGGAGGTTTCAAGATTACCACTGTACTGCACCTGGAGATACCGTGCATGTCTGCATTAAGTTGCGTCTCACAAGCCTTTGACAAACGTCTCTGGTGAAGACGTGCGAAACTCACTCTGCAGGCTGTGTGGAACTCTGAGGGCCTGAGGGTGAGCTCAACTCTCAGCAGTAAGATGATTTTGGACAAGGCGTTCAGCTACCTTCTCACATATGCAACTTAGTATGTAGCACCAGTCTACCTCAGGAATTACTGGGAAATCGCTGGATTGAGTTTGGAGGCACTAGTCTTGTGTGCCGGGAGATTCCAGTTACCTCTCCCAACACTTCGGTGAAGCAGCGAGCCTAGGCCTTTTGGAAGCGAAAGGTAGCTGCAGGCAGGAGGTAGGGTTACAGGCCATAAGCTCAACTCTCAGAAGTGGGTATGCATGGGAGGCAGATGTCTGCTACCCACTCGTACATGCGAGTGGGAACCTAGCTACACTCTGATGAAGAAGGACTTTGGAAATCGCTGTATTCAACTCAGACACACGTGGGTTCAGGCACAACGATTCCACATGCTTTTCGCACAACCTTTCCCTGCCAGTAACATGAGGACGTTAGCAGCTCCTTCTACAGTCAAGCAGGATGCGGGAGGGTTGTGCCCTGTCCTTAGCTCTCACAGGGAAGCATGCCTTGAAGCCAGCTGTCAACTAGCTGCATTCTTATGGCAGGGTGAAGGTAGCAGTATTCTGAGACAGGAGGTTCCCAGATTACCACTCTACTGCACCTGGAGATACCCTCCAGGTCTGCATTGTTAACTTGCGTCTCAGAAGCCTCTGGCAAACGTCTCTGGTGAAGACGTGCGAAACTCACTCTGCAGGCAGTGTGGAACTGTGAGGGACTGAGGGTGAGCTCAACTCTCAGAAGTAAGATGTTTTTGGACAAGGCGTTCAACTACCTACTCACGTATGGAACTTAGTACGTAGCACCAGTCTACCCCAGGAATTACTAGGAAATCGCTTGATTGAGCTTGGAGGCACTCGTCTTGTGTGCCGGGAGATTCCAGTTACCTCTCCCAACACTTGCGCCAAGCAGCGAGCCTAGGCCTTTTGGAAGCGAAAGGTAGCGGCAGGCAGGATGTAGGGTTACAGGCCATAAGCTCAACTCTCAGATGTGTGTATGCATGGGAGGCAGATATCTGCTACCCACTCGGACATGGGAGTTGGAACCTAGCTACACTCCTATTGAAGAAGGATGTTGGAAATCGCTGTATTCAACTCAGATACACGTGGGTTCAGGCCCAATGCTTACACATGCTTTTCCCACAACCTATCCCAGCCACTAACATAAGGAGGTTAGCAGGTACGTCTACAGTCAGGCAGGGTGCGGGAGGGTTCTGCCTTGTCCTCAGCTCTCACAGGGAAGCATGCCTAGAAGCCAGCTCTCAACTAGCTGCATTCTTATGACAGTGTGAAGGTAGCAGTATTCTGAGTAAGGAGGTTCCCAGATTACCACTCTACTGCACCTGGAGATACCCTCCAGGTCTGCATTGTTAACTTGCGTCTCAGAAGCCTCTGGCAAACGTCTCTGGTGAAGACGTGGGAAACCTACTCTGCAGGCAGTGTGGAACTGTGAGGGACTGAGGGTGAGCTCAACTCTCAGCAGTAAGATGATTTTGGACAAGGCGTTCAGCTACCTTCTCACATATGGAACTTAGTATGTAGCACCAGTCTACCCCAGGAATTACTGGGAAATCGCTGGATTGAGCTTGGAGGCACTAGTCTTGTGTGCCGGGAGATTCCAGTTACCTCTCCCAACACTTCGGTGAAGCAGCGAGCCTAGGCCTTTTGGAAGCGAAAGGTAGCTGCAGGCAGGAGGTAGGGTTACAGGCCATAAGCTCAACTCTCAGAAGTGGGTATGCATGGGAGGCAGATGTCTGCTACCCACTCGGACATGCGAGTGGGAACCTAGCTACACTCTGATGAAGAAGGACTTTGGAAATCGCTGTATTCAACTCAGATACACGTGGGTTCAGGCACAACGATTCCACATGCTTTTCGCACAACCTTTCCCTGCCAGTAACATGAGGACGTTAGCAGCTCCTTCTACAGTCAAGCAGGATGCGGGAGGGTTGTGCCCTGTCCTTAGCTCTCACAGGGAAGCATGCCTTGAAGCCAGCTGTCAACTAGCTGCATTCTTATGGCAGGGTGAAGGTAGCAGTATTCTGAGACAGGAGGTTCCCAGATTACCACTCTACTGCACCTGGAGATACCCTCCAGGTCTGCATTGTTAACTTGCGTCTCAGAAGCCTCTGGCAAACGTCTCTGGTGAAGACGTGCGAAACTCACTCTGCAGGCAGTGTGGAACTGTGAGGGACTGAGGGTGAGCTCAACTCTCAGAAGTAAGATGGTTTTGGACAAGGCGTTCAACTACCTACTCACGTATGGAACTTAGTACGTAGCACCAGTCTACCCCAGGAATTACTAGGAAATCGCTTGATTGAGCTTGGAGGCACTCGTCTTGTGTGCCGGGAGATTCCAATTAACTCTCCCAACACTTGCGTCAAGCAGCGAGCCTAGGCCTTTTGGAAGCGAAAGGTAGCGACAGGCAGGATGTAGGGTTACAGGCTATAAGCTCAACTCTCAGAACTGTGTATGCATGGGAGGCAGATGTCTGCTACCCACTCGGACATGGGAGTTGGAACCTAGCTACACTCCTATTGAAGAAGGATGTTGGAAATCGCTGTATTCAACTCAGATACACGGGAGTTCAGGCCCAAAGCTTACACATGCTTTTCCCACAACCTATCCCAGCCACTGACATAAGGAGGTTAGCAGGTACGTCTACAGTCAGGCAGGATGCGGGAGGGTTCTGCCCTGTCCTCAGCTCTCACAGGGAAGCATGCCTAGAAGCCAGCTCTCAACTAGCTGCATTCTTATGACAGTGTGAAGGTAGCAGTATTCTGAGTAAGGAGGTTCCCAGATTACCACTCTACTGCACCTGGAGATACCGTCCAGGTGTGCATTGTTAACTTGAGTCTCAGAAGCCTCTGGCAAAAGTCTCTGGTGAAGACGTGGGAAACTCACTCTGCAGGCAGTGTGGAACTGTGAGGGACTGAGGATGAGCTCAGCTCTCAGAAGTAAGATGCTTTTGGACAAGGCGTTAGCTACATTCACACATATATGGAACTTAGTATGTAGCACCAGTCTACCACCGGAATTCTAGGAAATCGCTGGATTGAGCTTGGAGGCACTAGTCTTGTGTGCCTGGAGACTCCAATTACCTCTCCCAACACTGCCGTCACGCAGCAGGTCTAGGCCTTTTAGAAGCGAAGGGTACCTGCAGGCAGGATATGGAGGTACAGGCCGTAAGCTCAACTCTCAGAAGTAAGCATGGGAGGCAGATGTCTGCTACCCACTAGTACATGGGAGTAGGAAACTAGCTACACTCTGATTGAAGAAGGCCATTGGAAAACGCTCCATTCAACTCAGGTAAACGTGAGTTCAGGCTCAATGCTTACACATGCTATTCCCCCAACCTCTCCCAGCAACTAACATAAGGATGTTAGCAGCTACGTCTACAGTCAGGCAGGATGCCTGAGGTTCTGCCCTGACCTCAGCTCTCACAGGGAAGCATGCCTAGAAGCCAGCTCTCATCTAGCTGCGTTCTTATCGCAGTGAGCAGGTAGCAGTATTCTGAGTCAGGAGGTTCCAAGATTACCACTGTACTGCACCTGGAGAAACCGGCCAGTTCTGCATTGTTAAGTTGCGTCTCACAAGCCTCTGGGAAGCGTCTCTGGTGGAGACGTGCGAAACTCACTCTGCAGGCAGTGTGGAACTCTGAGGGCCTGAGGGTGAGCTCAATTCTCAGAAGTAAGATGCTTTTGGACAAGGCGTTAGCTACATTCTCACATATATTGAACTTAGTATGTAGCACCAGTCTACCACAGGAATTACTAGGAAATCGCTGGATTGAGCTTGGAGGCACTAGTCTTGTGTGCCTGGAGACTCCAATTACCTTTCCCAACACTGCCGTCACGCAGCAGGTCTAGGACTTTTAAAAACGAAGGGTAACTGCAGGCAGGATGTGGAGGTACAGGCCCTAAGCTCAACTCTCAGAAGTAAGCATGGGAGGCAGATGTCTGCTACCCACTAGTACATGGGAGTAGGAACCTAGCTACACTCTGATTGAAGATGGCCGTTTGAAAACGCTGTATTCAACTCAGGTACACGTGAGTTCAGGCTCAATGGTTACACATGCTATTCCCCCAACCTCGCCCAGCAACTAAAATAAGGATGTTAGCAGCTACGTCTACAGTCAGGCAGGATGCGGGAGGGTTCTGCCCTGACCTCAGCTCTCACAGGGAAGCATGCCTAGAAGCCAGCTCTCAACTAGCTGCGTTCTTATCGCAGTGAGAAGGTAGCAGTATTCTGAGTCAGGAGGTTCCAAGATTACCACTGTACTGCACCTGGAGAAACCGGCCAGGTCTGCATTGTTAAGTTGCATCTCACAAGCCTCTGGGAAGCGTCTCTGGTGGAGACGTGCGAAACTCACTCTGCAGGCAGTGTGGAACTCTGATGGCCTGAGGGTGAGCTTAATTCTCAGAAGTAAGATGCTTTTGGGCAAAGCGTTAGCTACATTCTCACATATATTGAACTTAGTATGTAGCACCAGTCTACCACAGGAATTACTAGGAAATCGCTGGATTGAGCTTGGAGGCACTAGTCTTGTGTGCCTGGAGACTCCAATTACCTTTCCCAAGACTGCCGTCACGCAGCAGGTCTAGGACTTTAAAAACGAAGGGTAACTGCAGGCAGGATGTGGAGGTACAGGCCCTAAGCTCAACTCTCAGAAGTAAGCATGGGAGGCAGATGTCTGCTACCCACTAGTACATGGGAGTAGGAACCTAGCTACACTCTGATTGGAGATGGCCGTTTGAAAACGCTGTATTCAACTCAGGTACACGTGAGTTCAGGCTCAATGGTTACACATACTATTCCCCCAACCTCTCCCAGCAACTAACATAAGGATGTTAGCAGCTACGTCTACAGTCAGGCAGGATGCGGGAGGGTTCTGCCCTGACCTCAGCTTTCACAGAGAAGCATGCCTAAAATCCAGCTGTCAACTAGCTGCGTTCTTATCGCAGTGAGAAGGTAGCAGTATTCTGAGTCAGGAGGTTCCAAGATTACCACTGTACTGCACCTGGGGATACCGTCTAGGTCTGCATTCTTAAGTTGCGTCTCACAAGCCTTTGACAAACGTCTCTGGTGAAGACGTGCGAAACTCACTCTGCAGGCAGTGTGGAACTCTGCGGTCCTGAGGGTGAGCTCAACTCTCAGAAGTAAGATGCTTTTGGACAAGGCGTTAGCTACTTTCTCACATATATTGAACTTAGTATGTAGCACCAGTCTACCTCAGGAATTACTAGGAAATCGCTGGATTGAGCTTGGAGGCACTAGTCTTGTGTGCCTGGAGACTCCAATTACCTCTCCCAACACTGCCGTCACGCAGCAGGTCTAGGCTGTTTAGAAGCGAAGGGTACCTGCAGGCAGGATATGGAGGTACAGGCCGTAAGCTCAACTCTCAGAAGTAAGCATGGGAGGCAGATGTCTACTACCCACTAGTACATGGGAGTAGGAACCTAGCTACACTCTGATTGAAGAAGGCCGTTGGAAAACGCTCTATTCAACTCAGGTACACGTGAGTTCAGGCTCAATGCTTACACATGCTATTCCCCCTACCTCTCCCAGCAACTAACATAAGGATGTTAGCAGCTACGTCTACTGTCAGGCAGGATGCGGGAGGGTTCTGCCCTGACCTCAGTTTTCACAGGGAAGCATGCCTAGAATCAAGCTCTAAACTAGCTGCGTTCTTATCGCAGTGAGAAGGTAGCAGTATTCTGAGTTAGGAGGTTTCAAGATTACCACTGTACTGCACCTGGAGATACCGTGCATGTCTGCATTAAGTTGCGTCTCACAAGCCTTTGACAAACGTCTCTGGTGAAGACGTGCGAAACTCACTCTGCAGGCTGTGTGGAACTCTGAGGGCCTGAGGGTGAGCTCAACTCTCAGCAGTAAGATGATTTTGGACAAGGCGTTCAGCTACCTTCTCACATATGCAACTTAGTATGTAGCACCAGTCTACCTCAGGAATTACTGGGAAATCGCTGGATTGAGCTTGGAGGCACTAGTCTTGTGTGCCTGGAGATTCCAGTTACCTCTCCCAACACTTCGGTGAAGCAGCGAGCCTAGGCCTTTTGGAAGCGAAAGGTAGCTGCAGGCAGGAGGTAGGGTTACAGGCCATAAGCTCAACTCTCAGAAGTGGGTATGCATGGGAGGCAGATGTCTGCTACCCACTCGTACATGCGAGTGGGAACCTAGCTACACTCTGATGAAGAAGGACTTTGGAAATCGCTGTATTCAACTCAGACACACGTGGGTTCAGGCACAACGATTCCACATGCTTTTCGCACAACCTTTCCCTGCCAGTAACATGAGGACGTTAGCAGCTCCTTCTACAGTCAAGCAGGATGCGGGAGGGTTGTGCCCTGTCCTTAGCTCTCACAGGGAAGCATGCCTTGAAGCCAGCTGTCAACTAGCTGCATTCTTATGGCAGGGTGAAGGTAGCAGTATTCTGAGACAGGAGGTTCCCAGATTACCACTCTACTGCACCTGGAGATACCCTCCAGGTCTGCATTGTTAACTTGCGTCTCAGAAGCCTCTGGCAAACGTCTCTGGTGAAGACGTGCGAAACTCACTCTGCAGGCAGTGTGGAACTGTGAGGGACTGAGGGTGAGCTCAACTCTCAGAAGTAAGATGTTTTTGGACAAGGCGTTCAACTACCTACTCACGTATGGAACTTAGTACGTAGCACCAGTCTACCCCAGGAATTACTAGGAAATCGCTTGATTGAGCTTGGAGGCACTCGTCTTGTGTGCCGGGAGATTCCAGTTACCTCTCCCAACACTTGCGCCAAGCAGCGAGCCTAGGCCTTTTGGAAGCGAAAGGTAGCGGCAGGCAGGATGTAGGGTTACAGGCCATAAGCTCAACTCTCAGATGTGTGTATGCATGGGAGGCAGATATCTGCTACCCACTCGGACATGGGAGTTGGAACCTAGCTACACTCCTATTGAAGAAGGATGTTGGAAATCGCTGTATTCAACTCAGATACACGTGGGTTCAGGCCCAATGCTTACACATGCTTTTCCCACAACCTATCCCAGCCACTAACATAAGGAGGTTAGCAGGTACGTCTACAGTCAGGCAGGGTGCGGGAGGGTTCTGCCCTGTCCTCAGCTCTCACAGGGAAGCATGCCTAGAAGCCAGCTCTCAACTAGCTGCATTCTTATGACAGTGTGAAGGTAGCAGTATTCTGAGTAAGGAGGTTCCCAGATTACCACTCTACTGCACCTGGAGATACCCTCCAGGTCTGCATTGTTAACTTGCGTCTCAGAAGCCTCTGGCAAACGTCTCTGGTGAAGACGTGGGAAACCTACTCTGCAGGCAGTGTGGAACTGTGAGGGACTGAGGGTGAGCTCAACTCTCAGCAGTAAGATGATTTTGGACAAGGCGTTCAGCTACCTTCTCACATATGGAACTTAGTATGTAGCACCAGTCTACCCCAGGAATTACTGGGAAATCGCTGGATTGAGCTTGGAGGCACTAGTCTTGTGTGCCTGGAGATTCCAGTTACCTCTCCCAACACTTCGGTGAAGCAGCGAGCCTAGGCCTTTTGGAAGCGAAAGGTAGCTGCAGGCAGGAGGTAGGGTTACAGGCCATAAGCTCAACTCTCAGAAGTGGGTATGCATGGGAGGCAGATGTCTGCTACCCACTCGGACATGCGAGTGGGAACCTAGCTACACTCTGATGAAGAAGGACTTTGGAAATCGCTGTATTCAACTCAGATACACGTGGGTTCAGGCACAACGATTCCACATGCTTTTCGCACAACCTTTCCCTGCCAGTAACATGAGGACGTTAGCAGCTCCTTCTACAGTCAAGCAGGATGCGGGAGGGTTGTGCCCTGTCCTTAGCTCTCACAGGGAAGCATGCCTTGAAGCCAGCTGTCAACTAGCTGCATTCTTATGGCAGGGTGAAGGTAGCAGTATTCTGAGACAGGAGGTTCCCAGATTACCACTCTACTGCACCTGGAGATACCCTCCAGGTCTGCATTGTTAACTTGCGTCTCAGAAGCCTCTGGCAAACGTCTCTGGTGAAGACGTGCGAAACTCACTCTGCAGGCAGTGTGGAACTGTGAGGGACTGAGGGTGAGCTCAACTCTCAGAAGTAAGATGGTTTTGGACAAGGCGTTCAACTACCTACTCACGTATGGAACTTAGTACGTAGCACCAGTCTACCCCAGGAATTACTAGGAAATCGCTTGATTGAGCTTGGAGGCACTCGTCTTGTGTGCCGGGAGATTCCAATTAACTCTCCCAACACTTGCGTCAAGCAGCGAGCCTAGGCCTTTTGGAAGCGAAAGGTAGCGACAGGCAGGATGTAGGGTTACAGGCTATAAGCTCAACTCTCAGAACTGTGTATGCATGGGAGGCAGATGTCTGCTACCCACTCGGACATGGGAGTTGGAACCTAGCTACACTCCTATTGAAGAAGGATGTTGGAAATCGCTGTATTCAACTCAGATACACGGGAGTTCAGGCCCAAAGCTTACACATGCTTTTCCCACAACCTATCCCAGCCACTGACATAAGGAGGTTAGCAGGTACGTCTACAGTCAGGCAGGATGCGGGAGGGTTCTGCCCTGTCCTCAGCTCTCACAGGGAAGCATGCCTAGAAGCCAGCTCTCAACTAGCTGCATTCTTATGACAGTGTGAAGGTAGCAGTATTCTGAGTAAGGAGGTTCCCAGATTACCACTCTACTGCACCTGGAGATACCGTCCAGGTGTGCATTGTTAACTTGAGTCTCAGAAGCCTCTGGCAAAAGTCTCTGGTGAAGACGTGGGAAACTCACTCTGCAGGCAGTGTGGAACTGTGAGGGAATGAGGATGAGCTCAGCTCTCAGAAGTAAGATGCTTTTGGACAAGGCGTTAGCTACATTCACACATATATGGAACTTAGTATGTAGCACCAGTCTACCACCGGAATTCTAGGAAATCGCTGGATTGAGCTTGGAGGCACTAGTCTTGTGTGCCTGGAGACTCCAATTACCTCTCCCAACACTGCCGTCACGCAGCAGGTCTAGGCCTTTTAGAAGCGAAGGGTACCTGCAGGCAGGATATGGAGGTACAGGCCGTAAGCTCAACTCTCAGAAGTAAGCATGGGAGGCAGATGTCTGCTACCCACTAGTACATGGGAGTAGGAAACTAGCTACACTCTGATTGAAGAAGGCCATTGGAAAACGCTCCATTCAACTCAGGTAAACGTGAGTTCAGGCTCAATGCTTACACATGCTATTCCCCCAACCTCTCCCAGCAACTAACATAAGGATGTTAGCAGCTACGTCTACAGTCAGGCAGGATGCCTGAGGTTCTGCCCTGACCTCAGCTCTCACAGGGAAGCATGCCTAGAAGCCAGCTCTCATCTAGCTGCGTTCTTATCGCAGTGAGAAGGTAGCAGTATTCTGAGTCAGGAGGTTCCAAGATTACCACTGTACTGCACCTGGAGAAACCGGCCAGGTCTGCATTGTTAAGTTGCGTCTCACAAGCCTCTGGGAAGCGTCTCTGGTGGAGACGTGCGAAACTCACTCTGCAGGCAGTGTGGAACTCTGAGGGCCTGAGGGTGAGCTCAATTCTCAGAAGTAAGATGCTTTTGGACAAGGCGTTAGCTACATTCTCACATATATTGAACTTAGTATGTAGCACCAGTCTACCACAGGAATTACTAGGAAATCGCTGGATTGAGCTTGGAGGCACTAGTCTTGTGTGCCTGGAGACTCCAATTACCTTTCCCAACACTGCCGTCACGCAGCAGGTCTAGGACTTTTAAAAACGAAGGGTAACTGCAGGCAGGATGTGGAGGTACAGGCCCTAAGCTCAACTCTCAGAAGTAAGCATGGGAGGCAGATGTCTGCTACCCACTAGTACATGGGAGTAGGAACCTAGCTACACTCTGATTGAAGATGGCCGTTTGAAAACGCTGTATTCAACTCAGGTACACGTGAGTTCAGGCTCAATGGTTACACATGCTATTCCCCCAACCTCGCCCAGCAACTAAAATAAGGATGTTAGCAGCTACGTCTACAGTCAGGC